>NC_133108.1:29396720-29697294 GCF_022965805.1 Primulina eburnea
CCATATTCTCCAACCAATTCTCACACTCTAATGCATTCTCTGTACCCTTCAACATCGGTGGGTGCAAAGATTGAAATCTGGCTAACAGTATCTCCATCGGAGTCGGAGTTATATCCATCTGAGTATGAGTAGCACTACCCTGATCTTGTGCCACTGGTATGTTCTGTCTAGCTCTACCACGACCTCCACGTCGAGTAGCCATGTCTGATATAAAATAGATCAAACACAGATAAAATCATAGTATCACAATCATTTCAATCTTGTATCAATCATCTCTGGTTCTCGAGACTCCGTAAATCTCAAAAATCTCTAATAAAGCACAACAGTATAATATCTCAATTATAGTCATGTATTTCACATTATGGCACAATGAAAATACTAGAAAATATATTACATGATCAAGCGATTCGAACTGACTTGATCTACCCTGTTCCCAAATATCTTACGCTCTGATACCACCTAATGTGGAGCCCCGGTAATATTAATAATTATAATTGTAACAAACCAAATGATTGAGTAAAATATATAATTTGTGGTTCACAAATCCACATAAATATCGTCAAAATAATTTAAAGGTCACAAATGTTTGAAATATAAATTTTAACATGCCAAAATAAAGTAGTGAACCAAAGTAATCCAAACATCATAAAGTAGCTCCTAAGACCCAAGAATCCCACTCTAACTCGTATCTCCTCGCCTGGAACTGGACTCTGGCATCCCAAGCCTTGCCTCACCTACCGTCAAGCACATGAAAACAAGAGGTAGCCGACGTGCCATTGAGTATAAACTCAGTATGATACAATCAATAACATATGAGAATTTAATGTTCAAAATAGTTCATATAAATCCATAAAGATGCAATATAATGCAATGCATGATCAGAAGCTGTGGGCTATCAATAAATCTCAAGATCAAGTGAATCATCTGGTCATAGGGTACCCAAGGAAAGAGAATCCCCCAGCAACATCCACTGACTCATCCGCTCGAGGTGGGGTTCTGTGTTCTACAATCCCAGGACTATGATGCGCCTATAGAGAGTGTTCAGGCCATAGCAGCGACCTCCGCATACACTATGCCAACTCAACTATAGCCCGATACGTACAACAAATCAATATATCAAGGCGACCTCCGCCATATCAAATCTAAATCGACAGTTGGCTCAATATGCAATGTAATGATGCAAATCAATATCATCATTTCCATATCATAATAAACTCATCTCAATACAACAATCATCATCAAATCACAAATAATTCATCGAGCCATAAAATTTTCAATTTAAAATAAAAATGATACTTTTACCTCGTATGTTATCGACCTTAACATACCTTTCAAATATTTCCAAAAGAAGATCGAAATGTGTAGGTGAGAAGTCTTGAACCTCGGAATTCTACTATAAATCAAGAACTTTGATCGTCTATCAAAACAGAGTAGTTTCTGTTCAAAATTCATAATTAATTCAATACTTCTTCGAATCAAGATCCGCAAATTGGATATTCAAGAAAACTCAAATCCCAACAATTGTGTAAAGAAGGAATCCGTATCATTTCATAAACATAATATGCCATAAAAACATTCATTGAATAATTTTATCAAACACATGGCATGCGTACTAAAGGGTTAGCTAATTTACATTGCCCTTAGTTTCAATTCAATTTATTTTCAAAATATCAATAAATACAATATACATAATTAATGATTTAAAGGAGCTAAAATCAATTGAATCTTCATTTATCATATATATATCATGAGATGCATTCAAAGGAAGAATGTACTTATAACTACTTGAAGATTTGATAATCTTAACACCTTGACAATAATCCTACAACACAATTGTTGGAAACTTAATTCCGGTGTTTTGACAAAAGATGAACCAACTGAACTAAGCAACTGAACTGATCGTTAACTGAACACGTCATCAGCTGAATTCAATTAACTGATCGATACAACTGAAGTTCATTCTCGTCAACTGATTCTTTACCAGCTGATCTCTCAGTTGTACACGTCATCAGTTGAAAGCGACAACCTACAAATAGTACAACTACTTGCAACTGGTAGTGGATCGCCGCATTTCTAAAAGCAGTGTACGACTGTCAGAGTATATCGACGTGGAAATCAACGGTTAGAATATTCAAATATCTTTTAATGTTACCGTTAAGAGAGAAGCTTATAAATAATCGAAGGAAGCAGCCGAAGCACAATAACTGATCTTAGCTATCTCATTCTACTTGCTGTTACGCTGCTAAAATATCTACTCATACTCAGAAGCCAAAAGCTCTCGTTTACTAGTTTTATCAGTAGCATTCAAGGCTACATTCTCGGGCTTAAATAGCACTTTGTAATCTTTGATAGTTTTTCTAAGTTGTGCTGAGATCAGTTACCATCTGTAAAAGTGTTATATACTAAGAGTTTCAGTTGTGGCTAAGTGATAAGTCCAAACTGAAGTGGATCAGTACAGTATCGTGTATTTGATCAAATTTTTTTAGTGGATATCCTATCTTCGTGATAGAAGGGGTGACATAGGAGTTATTCAAGTCTCCGAACATCCAGAAACATATTGTGTTATCTTTACTTTAGTCGTTACTTTTCAGTTAGATAATCTATCTTTCAGTCAGTTTATTTTCCACAACTGTTTTGTTCAGTTTAACTGATTGTCATTGACTGACGGGATATTTAGTATCAGTTTGTAACATAACTGAACTCATATTGTCGAAGAATACTTAAAATCGAGAAGTGTTTATTCAACCCCCCCTTATAAACACTCTTTATTAGTTTAACCGATCCTTTCAAGTGGTATCAGAGCGGTTATATCTCGTCTCAGAATATCTATACTCAAATTGTTCATTATGTCTTCATTCAACAAGATTCCTATGTTCTCTAGAGAAGACTTCGATGATTGGAAGATCAGGATGCAGGCTCACCTAGCAGCACAAGATGATGATATGTGGTACGTTATAACTGACGAACCCATGAAGATTTTGTAAGCCAACACAGTTGTTGCCATTACTGATGGGGCACCTCATCGTATAGAAAAGCCCAGAGAAGAATGGACCACAGAGGATAAAAGAAAAGCCAACTTGGATAATGTGGCAAAGGATATACTATACAAGACGCTGGATAAAGTAACTTTCAGCAAAATCAAAATGTGCAAGACAGCCAAAGAGATTTGGGAGAAGCTGATCTAGCTCTGCGAAGGGAACGAACAAACCAAAGAAAACAAACTTTCTGTTGCTGTTCAGAAGTTTGACAATATCAAAATGAGAGTTGGTGAAACGATGCATGATTATGATGAAAGAACCAGCTGCATCATCAATGAACTAAATGCACTTGGAAAAGTGTACTCAAACAAAGAAGTTGCATTGAAGATAATCAGAGGTCTTCGAGTGGGACGTGAAGACCATGGCAATGAGGGAATCCAAGGATCTGAACAAAGTTGAGCTTCATGACCTATTTGCTGATTTGAAAGCCTACGAGTTTGAGCTGCAAACTCGAGAAGGAGAATCTTCTACTCCAGCAGGCACAACTGCCTTAGCTGCTGTTAGAACAGAACCAGCTGGTTCAGCTGAAAAAGCTGCTGATCAACTAAGCAATTATGCCATGTCATTGTTCATCAAAAAGTTTGGAAGATTTATGAGGAAAAATCAAGGAAACTTTCAAAATAGATATCAAAGAAGCAATTCCAAGGAAGAATCAAACGCTTGCTACAACTGTGGCAAACCAGGTCGCTTCATTGCTGACTGTAACAAACCAAAGAAAGACAGTCAAGGCTCAACTGAAAGAAGAAAGAAACCATATGAGCACAAAAAGAGATTCAAAGATGATAAGAAGTTCTCCAGGAAGAAGCATGAAGTGCTCTTGGCTGAAGAAAGTAAATCAAAATAGGCAAACACTGACAGCGAGGAGTCAGAACCAGAAACTTCATGCAGTTCTAGTGACAATGAAGAAGAAGTGAAATGTCTGATGGCTGGTGATACAAAACTGGAGTCCAGCAGTCAACAGGTATTTGACTTTACCTCAACTGATTTTACCAGAGAACTTATTTCAACATTGCATGATATGGTTAGTGAGTATCAAAAGCTTGCCTTATCATTTGAAAAGGCCAGAGCAAAGCAAACTGATTTTATAGGCAATAAGACAAAAACTGATGAATCAGTTGACATGTTGAGTCTGAAAAAGGAGATTGCTGAAATCAATACTGAAAGAAGCAAGGATCAATTAATGATTCAAAGGTTAATGCTTGAAAATTCAAAGCAAACTGAGCTCATTCAGGCTTGGAACAAATCATCTGTTGCATTGACTGATATACAGAACTCACAAAAATCAGTTACTGAGAAAACTGGTTTAGGGTTTAGAAACCAAGATGAAATGTCTCCCAAGGATACTCGTCCAAAACTGAATATGGATAAAGGGAAATACATTCACTTTGTCAAATCAGTTATGGTACAAGAACAAACTGAGCCAAGTAAACTAATTGAACAGCCAACTCAAAGTATGAACAAGGGCAAAAGATGTGGTATTGGTTATAGCCCAAAAGTTGTGACTGACTCACGAAGTCAGCCACCAAAAATTTTCAGCAAAAATTACTCAAATGGCTACTCAAATTACTATAAAAGTAAGCCATTTCAGAAAAATTACTGGCTGAACAATCAGTTGAAAAAGGGCAAATCACATGTTGTATCTCCTGCACACCATACACCAAGCAAACATAGACTGGGAAAGACCATATGGAATACAGCAACTGGACGGTCAGTTAGACTGATCAAAGTCTGGATTCCTAAATGACTAATCAACTTTGGACCCAAATAGAAAAAGGGTACCAGAATCTTATCTTGTGTGTGATTGCAGGTAACAGGTACAAGCATTGAATCTATATGGTACTTGGATAGTGGATGTTCACGCCACATGACAGGAGATTCAAAATTATTATCTCAACTGGTTAAGTACACTGGACCAAACATCAGTTTTGGAGATAATTCTAAAGGTAAAACTGTGGGTAAGGGTAAGCTTATCCATGGTAACTTCACCATTAATGACGTATTATTAGTTGAGAATCTCAAGTATAATCTGATCAGCATCAATCAATTATGCGATAATGGATTCTCAGTTCAGTTTGACAAAAATTCTTGTTCTGTCAAAAGCTCGACTGAAGAGATCATCCTAACTGGCAAAAGGTGTGGAAACACTTATAAAGTCAGCTGAAATGATCAACCTTATGCACCAGTATGTTTTATTGCTTCAAAATCCTCTAAAAACTGGTTGTGGCATAAGAGATTAAACCACCTGAACTTAAAGTCTATTGCATATTTGAGTAACCACGATCTTGTTACTGGATTGCCCAAAATGGATTTTATCAAAGACAAAATTTGCTCAGCATGTCAGTTTGGTAAACAATTCTAATCTTCTTTTAAGAACAAGGGTCGTAAATCTTCTTCCCAATGTTTAGAGCTGTTAATATGGATCTATTTGGTCCAATACAAGTCATGAGCTTAGGGGTAATGAAATACACCTTGGTGGTTGTAGATGACTTTTCAAGATTCACTTGGGTTATATTTCTCAAGTCCAAAGACCAAATTGCTGCTCAACTGATTAAGCTTTTCAAAATATTATTAAATGAAAAATCAGTTGGAATTGACAGAATCAGATCCGATCAAGGAACTGAATTTATCAATCAAATTCTTTCAAATTATTTAAAGAATACCGGAATCAAGCATGAGCTTTCAGCAGCTAGAACTCCTCAGCAAAATGGTGTAGCTGAAAGGAGAAATCGGATCCTCAAAGAGGCTGCTAGAACAATGCTTGCTGATTCTAGTATCTCTCAAAGGTTTTGGGCAGAGGCAGTGAACACTGCTTGTCACACTCAAAACAGATCAATGATTAATAAGAATCATATGAAAACACCTTATGAGATCTGGCATGGAAGAAAAAGTGTGGTTTCCTACTTCAAAATATTCGGCTGCAGATGTTTTATAATTGTCAATGGTAAAACTCATTTAAAAGCCTTTGATGCTAAATCTGCAGAAGAAATATTTCTTGGTTATTCTTCAGTGAGTAAAGCTTATAGAGTCTTCAACAAAAATACTTTAAATGTTGAGGAATCTGTCCATGTTGTTTTTGATGAAACTGTACTAACTGATAAGCCAACTGATCAAGTTGAGCTAGCTAATAGATTTACAGGTATAAGCTTGGATGATGATGATGAAGAATACATCCATATCAATCAAAGCAACCTCCAAACACCTGAACCAGAAGTATTAGATCAACCAGAAGAACCAGAAGCTGTTCCTAATGATCAGTTAATAGAGCAACCAAATGAGAATCAGTTGCCAACTGATACTGAAGAAATTGCTGATATAGAAACAACAAATGCTGAACTCAGATGGAAGAAATTACACCCTCCAGAGTTGGTAATAGGTAATCCATCTGATCCAGTAAGAACAAGAAATCAGATGCTCAATCTATTCATTCATCAGCTTCCGTATCACAACTAGAACCCAAGAAGACCGATGAAGCTCTTGCTGATCCAAACTGGATAAATGCAATGCAAGAGGAGCTAAATCAGTTTATCCATAACAATGTCTGGAACTTAGTTCCAAGACCAATTTCAAAAACTGTTATAGGTACAAAATGGGTGTACAGGAACAAACTGAACGAAGATGGTTCAGTTGTGCGTAACAAAGCAAGGCTAGTAGCACAAGGATATATGCAGGAAGAAGGAATTGATTACGATGAGACATATGCACCAGTTGCAAGACTGGAGGCAATCAGGATATTCCTTGTCTATGCTTCATTCAAAAACTTCAAAGTCTATCAAATGGATGTAAAGAGTGCATTTCTGAATGGCCAGTTGCAAGAAAAAGTCTATGTTGAACAACCTACAGGTTTTATCAATCATCACCTTCCTCATCATGTCTACCATTTGAACAAAGCCTTATATGGTCTTAAACAAGCTCCAAGAGCTTGGTATGAAACTCTTTCAAAATTTCTAATTGATCACGATTTTTCTGTTGGATCAGTTGATAAGACATTGTTCAAATTTTCCAAGAATGATCATATTCTACTCGTTCAAATTTATGTTGATGACAGTATTTTTGGGTCAACTAACTCCAAATTATGCGAGAAATTTGATAAGCTAATGCAGGAGAAATTTGAAATGAGCATGATGGGTGAACTGACATTCTTTCTTGGATTACAAGTGAAGCAACTGGAGTCGGGTACCTTCATTAGTCAAACTAAATACACGAAGGAACTACTGAAGAAGTTTGGAATGGAATCATGTTCAGCTGCAAGTACTCCCATGAGCTCATTAGTAAAACTGGACACTGATCAAGGGGGAATATCGGTTGAGAAGACACTTTACAGAGGTTTAATAGGTTCATTATTGTACCTAACTGCTAGTTGTCCTGATATTGTATTTGCTGTATGCATGTGTGCTAGATTTCAAGCAAATCCTATGCAATCACATTTTACAGCTGCCAAGCGTATTTTGAAATATCTTAAGGGCACACAAAGTGTTGGGTTATGGTATTCTAAAGACTCATCTTTCAATTTAGTTGGATATTCAGATGCAGATTATGCAGGATGTAAGCTTGATCGTAAAAGTACTAGTGGATCATGTCAGTTTCTAGGGGACAGACTGATCTCATGGTTCAGCAAGAAGCAAACATCCATAGCAACTTCCACAACTGAAGCGGAATATCTTGCTGCTGGAAGCTGCTGTGCTCAACTGCTCTGGATTCAGCAACAACTGAGAGATTATGGAATTGATGCTAAAGAATCGCCAATATTTTGTGATAATACAAGTACAATTGCTATCACCTAAAATCCAGTTCTTCACTCCAGATCCAAGCACATAGATTTCAGACATCACTTCATCAGAGATCATGCCCTGAAGAAGGACATCAGACTGGAATATGTCTCAACTGAGCAGCAAGCAGCTGATATCTTCACCAAACCACTGGCTGAGACCAAGTTTTCTCATTTTCGCAATATACTTGGATTAATTGATTTATCCTAATCAGTTGTTATTGTTGTCTTGGTTCTTAATTCATCTTTCAGCTTTACTGTCATGTACTGATTCTTCAGTTAGTTGTTTATTCATATGACTCTCAACTGATGAAAGAAAATCAAAGTTACATCAAAATAAATATTTCATTCAACAATAAATATTCGCTTGGATTACATTTTCATATTTTTCCACTACATCGTCTATCCACATTCTCAACCAAACTGATAGAGCTGAGGAAGATGTCTTGCAAAAGCTGTGAGAAGAAGCTATGCAATTAAGAATCTCCAGTTCCTTTTGAAGCATCAGCTGATAGATATGACCATCTTTAAAGACGTTCACCCACACAGCTATATTCAAGTGCTCCCGCACTTCTGTCAATTGTGCCACCAGTCTGGGCGTGGTAGCCTCTCCAGAATTATACAGGAACGCAAGCTCCTGTAACTTTTCCCAGTAGGGAAGACTAGTGTAGAAGAATTCATCTTCGATAGCAGCCTTCTTAGCTTCCAGAGAAAATGTCGAAACACTCGAGCAACTCGCATCGGCCATTTTTTTTTGTCTTGTATATTTTCTCTTTCTTTCACCAATATAACTGAAACTATTAATGTTATTTCTATTTATAGCTTACTATCAAGGAAGCTGAAGGGTCGTCAACGTTTCAGCAACAAATAATATCTCTGATATTTATTTATTCGCTTTAATTATTTTATGCACAAATTAAGGGGGAATAATGGTTTTAAGAGGTTAACTGAGAAGACAATTGTTAGTAAATTCTCAACTGAAAGGACACAGTTTTACAAACTGATCGTTCAGTTGAATATTTCACTAATCTTCTCATAAAAGTTAACTAATTAATCATATTATATTCCAAATCTAGTAACGTGACTGACTGATATCTCATGATGAATCTCATTTTAAAACGTGGACACATATTAACCATTTAAATTGTACACACGCTTATAGCACACGTACACACATTGTCATTCAAAATTTCTATGGACTAACACATGTCCAAAATTTGAATCGTCATGTACATATGTACCATTCCCCGCTCCATTTCAGTTTTCTTTTCATCTACAAACTCCTGAGCGCAAAAACAAATTTCATCCTTCTATCCTTTTTCAGGAAATCATTCAATTCCAAATGGCGAATCAAACTCCCGCTTATATGCTGAATGCAATGGCTATCAATTTCAGTTCAATTCTATCCTTCGGTGATGCTGATGTCAAGAAAGTTTTTCAAAAACTTGAAACTGCTGGATTAAGGATATTCTTGGGAAAAACATCACAAGAGATCTACTCCAAAGAGCTTCAAGAATTCTACTCTAGCGGTATGATCGATTCTGATGGAAACATCACTTCTACTATCAATGGTCAGTTGCTGACCATCACTGAAGATTCCTTTGGAGAAATATTTTCTTTACCTTCTGATGGATTGGCACACCTCTCGGATGTCAAAGCTTCTGATATTGAAGAAATGAAAACCTCACTTTCTGCTGATGGACGGAAAATCAAAGTTTCCGATCCAAAGAAGGAGCTGAAGCACGAGGTTCAGTTACTTGCTGATGTAGTCGCCAAAGGGATTTTGGCGAAGGCTGGATCTTTTGCTGCACTCACGTTGGAGAAATTTCAAGCCATTTCAATCATTATGGTTGAGCGTAAACTCAACTGGAAGCATCTTACATTCAATATTTTGAAGAATATGTTTCTGTCTTCCAAACAGTCCAAAGGCTTCGCAGTGCAACTGAGCTATCTGCTGAAAATAAAGGGGTTAGAGGCTGATGATTCAGAAAGATCATCAAAATTCAAAGTCTTCAATGCGAAGAATACTCTGCCACTCAAGACCAAATTGGACATTTCTCCTGCTCAGTTTGTCAAGATCAAACAGGAGATTGGGACTCATCAAGCGTCCCCAAAATCAGTGGAAAAGGCCAAGACATTGGCTCAACTGAAGGTAGCAAAGAGGAAACTCATTTTGGGTGCATCCGATACAGAGACAACTCCATCCCCAAAGATCGCCAAGAAACCAAGAACCCAACGGGTTAAACCAACGTCAGCCGAGGAATCCATCACCTCTGAGAAGATAACGTCCTCAGCTGCTCAGCAGCCTATTGAAGCACTTCCTCTGTCAGTCATTCCACCAGATGTCTCAGCTGGTGCAAAGAAGAAATCAGTTAGAACCAAAGCTCCGCTAATTCATATCAATCTTCCTATTGGTGTGGTGCCTGCTCGACCCAAGGTATAAAAATCATCGAACTAGTGGACCATACTCGCACTGGACTGGAAATTCCACACATTCTGAGTACTGATAAAGGAAAGGGCAAGTTGATTGAAGAGCCCAGACCATCCAACCCTATTCAAACTCACATTGACCTTGTTTGGGCAAAGGTTAATAGTTTGCAGCTTCAAAAATTCAGTCCTATGATTCTTGGACAGCTTATCGCACTCAAATTTTTGCCAAGCAACTGAAGAAGAAATCACATCTGAACACTTTTATAAAACTGGTAGCTTTTGTTCTAAGAACGGTGAAAGCCGCCACAGTTGCTCGGGCTATGGAAAGAAAAACTTATTTGTTTGATCAGGTGAGAGCCAAGAAGTTGGCTCAAATTATTGGCAAATTGAAGACCAACTACATACCCACAAATCCTACTGCCTATGCTGATCAAGCAGTAATTACTCAGCTAGACACTGATCTGTTTGGGTTACAATCTCAGATAAAATTTTGGGAAATAGATCAAGAGTTTCTTCATCAAGGAGATTCAGACGATGATGAAGAGGAAATAGTTGAAGAACCGTCTTCTGAGCAGCAAAAACCATCTTCAGAACAGGTTCTTGTTCCAACTGAAGAGCCAGTTCAGGATATGCCTCAATCACCTCCTTCTGAACATCAAATGTACACTGAAGCAGAATTATCCTTTGCAAACATTGAGGAAATTATTCAAGCAGTGGTACAAGAATCCCAATTGAGCGAACCTACTTCTGATAAAGTTGATCATCCCGTTAATCAAAACAATCCAGAGGCTCTTATTTCTTCAAAAGCACTAGTTCAGCAAGTTTCATCTGCTGACCAAACCCTTTCAACTGATGTGCCGATTGATTCTCAAGATCATCCGTTAGAGGCACCAGTTTTGACTTCATCAGACTCTATTATTCATCAAGAAAGCTCATCTGCTGATCAGAATCCATCTTCACCGCCTCAGGTTCAAGGAGAAATTGATGCTACTGTCATTCCAGTTCAGATTGCTGCTGTAACAGAAGCAACTGACCAAGCTTTGGTGGTTTTTAATAAAACTACAGAGAAACCAGGAACCCCTCATCAATCCCCTCCTCCATCCTCTTCAGATTTTGATCTAGTTCTTGAAGAAGTTCAAAATATGCAGAATAGTATGAATCAGATGCTTTCAGCCATCACGAAGATTCAGCATACACAATTGTCTCACACCTTGAAACTGGAACATTCTCAACAGTTCAACTCTGAAAAACTGAAGACCCTTCAATCTGGTATTCTCTCTCTCTCATCCGCAGTCGAAGAAATACGGAAGAACAAGGGCATAGAATTGAGCCTCACTGCAACTCAAGATTCTATTAACAAACGAGTTGACAGTGTCGAGACACTAGTTTCTAGGAAGATAGAATTGCTTCAAATCGCAATGACTTCTGCTATCAACAATATTTCCAGCTCTGTCCAGCTCCTATCAACTGGCATTCGGACATTATCTTTTAAGATGGAGCTGTTTGACAAAAAGGGGGAAGAGCTTAAAGAGATTTCAGAACAGCAGAAGAAATCTTAAATTCTTGTATTTGTGAAGAATACGAGTTTCAGTTGAATCTACTTCTTATTTTATATACTATGAGTTCAGTTATTTAGTTATATTTTACTCTAGTTTTGTCAAACACCATAAAGGGGGAAATTGTTGGAAACTTAATTCCGGTGTTTTGACAAAAGATGAACCAACTGAACTAAGCAACTGAACTGATCGTCAACTGAACACGTCATCAGCTGAATTCAGTTCACTGATCGATACAACTGAAGTTCATTCTCGTCAACTGATTCTTTACCAGCTGATCTCTCAGCTGTACACGTCATCAGTTGAAAGCGACAACCGACAAATAGTACAACTACCTGCAACTGGTAGTGGATCGCCGCATTTCAGAAAAGCAGTGTACGAATGTCAGAGTATATCGACGTGGAAATCAACGGTTAGAATATTCAAATATCTTTTAATGTTACCGTTAAGAGAGAAGCCTATAAATAATCGAAGGAAGCAGCCGAAGCATAATAACTGATCTTAGCAATCTCATTCTACTTACTGTTACGCTGCTAAAATATCTACTCATACTCAGAAGCCAAAAGCTCTCGTTTACTAGTTTTATCAGTAGCATTCAAGGCTACATTCTCGAGCTTAAATCGCACTTTGTAATCTTTGATAGTTTTTCTAAGTTGTGCTGAGATCAGTTACCATTTGTAAAAGTGTTATATACTAAGAGTTTCAGTTGTGGCTAAGTGATAAGTCCAAACTGAAGTGGGTCAGTACAGTATCGTGTATTTGATCAAAGTCTTTTAGTGGATATCCTATCTTCGTGATAGAAGGGGTGACGTAGGAGTTATTCAAGTCTCCGAACATCCAGAAACATATTGTGTTATCTTTACTTTAGTCGTTACTTTTCAGTTAGATACTCTATCTTTCAGGCAGTTTATTTTCCGCAACTGTTTTGTTCAGTTTAACTGATTGTCATTGAATGACGAGATATTTAGTATCAGTTTGTAACATAACTGAACTCATATTGTCGAAGAATACTTAAAATCGAGAAGTGTTTATTCAACCCCCCCTTCTAAACACTCTTTATTAGTTTAACTGATCCTTTCAACAATAACAATAATAATTCCATCAATCATTATATTAACAACTTTACCTCAACACTCAAACCAAACAACCCATTGTTTTCCTTTCAATCACTAACACAAGGAAATAAGCTTTCTTACCTTGCTTCTAAACTCTTGAGGAGAACTTCTAATCTCCAAGCAAAGATTAAGGCTTCAATCAAAGATTAATGTCTTGGAAGAAATTGGATTGAAGGAGAAATTAGGAACCCTAGCTCTATATCGATGGAGAGAAATGAGGATGAGAAGAAATGATACAAAAATCATTCCCCAATCTAATATATACCATCCAAACCTCAAAACACGTTTTTTGTACAAGTGCTGGGCGCCATGGCACGTGTTTTGGCGCAGCCGGGTGCCCCTTGCTGCCCAAACACGAAACATTTCAGCAACCGGCGCGCGAGGACGCTGGATCATGCGCGATGGCGTGCGGAATTCTGCCAAAAACGAATTTTTTACATCCGAATTTGCAAAAGTGGTCAACTTGAAAGTTGTAGCCCTATATCTTGGCTTGTATCTCCAATTGGCCTCATGTCATTTGGAGGTCTGAGAAAAGAGTTATGCTCAATCCTCCCAACATTTGTCAGTGCAGGAACGACGATACACACGACACACTTCGGGCCACTTTTGTCTCGTCTTCCCTAATGATTTGGCCAAAACTCAAAACAAGAAAGTTATAGCCTTATGTCTTATCTTTCTAACGAAAGTGGCCTCACATCAATTGGATCAATATACAAAAATTTATGCTAAAAACCACTACAGCTGCCACATTTTTCATACCGTTTCTGCACTTCCATTACCTATTTAGCTCAAATTGAACCTTTGATTCTACCCATCCATTATTTATTCCATTCTATAACATTCATTACCATTTACACCATACCGTAAAGCCATAAACACACACAACTACTGCCACAATTTTATTTTTTTTTCAAAATTCGGGCATTACAATATAAATATGATTATTTAATATATTGGAACCATTTTATTAAGTGGATTACAATAATATTCATTAATGTTAACTTTATTAAAATACCAAGAGTGGATCCTTTGATCTCAACTACTTAAATTAAAATTTGAACAATTAAAAATTAGTAATTAAAGATTCAAACAATTAAACGAAAAAACAAAAACAAAAAGACATTGTAGTGGACTTGTAATTACCTTAGCTTCCATGTGGATACGATATTCGGACTCACCGAATTATACTACTTGTTGACAAACTCTTGGGAGTGCAACAATCAAAGTCGCAACAGTCCTCGGGTCGTGTCGCCCACCAGTCCCGTTGACTCAGAGTCCAACACCTCCAGTCTCCTCGACATCGAACTCACCTGCATCACACACGCCTAGTGAGTCTAAAGACTCAACACACCTGCACCGTTAATAGCAAATATATATACATAGCACACAGCAGTGAAAAATACCATACTCAACATACCCTTTCATGTTTGGTAAAAAAAAAAACATACCTTTCATGAACTTTAAAAACGTAACATAAAAGTGTCGTGTAAAATCATGACATGTCAAAACAACTCATCGTTAATCATCTTTCATCATTCAACTTTCACCATTTATCATTTAACATTTATCATTTCCTTTATTGAATTCAGTTCATTAGAGGTGACTATCGTACATCATCATTTACGATGGATCCATCATACATAGAACCGCGGTACCCGACGGCTGTCGGACATCAGTGACAGGATCACCCATCCACTGTGCCTAGGCCTCATCATCATCATTTACATATACGTCTTAAACATTTACATATACTTCGATAGCCACAACTAATTTACATCATTCAAAACATTACAATTTTCATCACTTATAAAAATCAAGCACCAATGCAATTTTACTTAAATCCAAGCATGCGACGTATATCTTCATAAAATCTTAAAATCGTGATCATGATGCATAAAAATTTAAAATATCATAAGTGTGTGCTCAGGGCGCTGCCAGGACCAAAATCTCACCCCGGGTGCAAATTGACCAATTTACCCTTGGAAACCCTAAAAATTATCGTTTCACCCCCTAGACCTCTAAAATTGACCCGAAGCATACCAAACACCTTAAAATGTCCGAAACATATTTAAAAGCATTCTTAGACGTAAACTCGAGCCGAATTTAGAACTTAACCAATTCGTTTTAAAACTTGGACCGGAGTCCCGGTTTTAACCCGAATCGACTCGAAATTCAATCAAATTTTTCCCAACTTTTTGTTATATCTTAAAAACACTCTAAAGGTCCTAACAACTTAAAAACATCCTAAGCTATTACGGATAAAAATTCCAGAAACCTCCTTCAAGGTTCGGCCCTTTCTATTTTGCACACTATCATCCTCAACTCCTCAAACTCACGCCCCTACTCTACCCGACGACACCAGCCATGGCTCGGCTCCTCCTAGACTCTCCTAAGACTCTTGTGGACTCACTCGTATCGAGTCTAGAGCCCCATTCAGGGTTACCCAGCAGCACCGAACACAAACCCACATGTCCCTCTACCCGAGTCCCTCCCTCGATCTCCCATCCTATAACATCGGTGCATGATTTAATTCCTTAGATCACATCTCGACCCTTACAACAGACACTTACCAGCCCTAGAACCGCAGGCCATTTCACAAAAACCAGAAAAACGTGAGCCGCAAAGATAAGAGTGCAAGAGACACAAAAGAAATTTCGATTATCCTTTCACCCGTGCATGGATCGTGAGATTCAAGAACATACAAGCATATAACAGCATAAATATCATGTATGATGCATAAAGAATGATACAAAGGCATGCATTTCGATGCGTGGAAGAACAAGGATGAAGTGAGGGAGCCAAAAGAATTTTCTTTGCAACAACAAGCCAAAAACGTGACCTTCAGCTGGTGCTTTCTCTGAAACCGAGGTGATTAACTCTGAATGGGGGGGTGTCGGTTGTTGTGGTGGGATTAGGTTTAGGTTAAGGGTTTAATATATAATAATTAAATGGTTAAACAAATAATTAATGGCCCTAATATGATAATTGAGGGTTTGAAAATGGTTTTAAGCTCAACAAGTTTAAAGGTAGGCCCATTAAATCCAAACGCACTCCCGAAAAATATTTCATGTTGAAAAGATTTTAAAAATATTAGACGAACCCTTAAAAAGTCCCCCGAATCGATAAAATTTGCGTACCGAAAAAAATAAAATCTCGCGGGTAAAAATACCCAAATAAAATCCCATTTTTGAAAATACCATTAAAAACGCATTAAATTAATTTTTAAAAATAGATCGTTTAATAAAATAATTTTTATGAAAATTATCCGGTCTTTATTCCTCGTTCGAGCGTGAAATGCATCTAGAAACCCTAATGCATGAACTTTTAAAATTTCATGAATTAAATCCTATCATGCCTGAATTATGCATAAAATTCATAAAAATATTTAAACACATAATTAATAATAAAAATCCTAGATTTCATGCATTTAGGTTACATGAATTAAATTCCTGAACCTTACACTACTATTTTTAGAAAAAAATTAATATTGTTAATAAGCCTTGAAAATATTTATTGAAAAGATTTGATCTTGGTCGTCCCAAATCTCCTTTTCCCGGCCTATTATTGAATATTCGGATAAATCTTAATTTCTCATGAAATCATGCAATTAGACCTTTAATCATATAATATACATCAAGTAAGCATTTAAAATCAATTAAATAAAATAATTAAACAATTTAAATCATTTTCATGCATGTAGTTTACGTGGGTTGACTTTTTGGACGTTACAAATCCGTCTTTTTTTGTAACGATAACGGGTCATTAGGCTGAACCAACATGGGCCTCGGCACATACCCATGCACCATTATTGGCATGGGTCGTTAGGATGGTCTAGCATGAGCCTAGCCCATGCTCATGTTCCATCACTCATAGAATATCACACCCTTGTAAATTGGTTTCTTTCCCCTTTCCCAACACTTGAACTAAGGACCTCCAGGCATAAGTACCTTGATTCTTAAAGTGTTGGTACCAGTTGGGCTAGTAGCTTAAGAGACGTTTGTTTAATATCAAACAATAACTTTAAGTTGTTTTTGAGAGATGTTTTATATGTTTCAGATTTGGTTTAAAACATTATTTTATTTTATATGTTTCATAAAGATGGATTTTCTTGTTTATTTGCTAAAAATGTTTGCAATATTTACAAGAATGAATGTTTAATTAGAACATGCGAAATAAAAAACGATCTCTATAACTTACAAATAAAAGATATGCCACCAATCATGTCCAAGTAAACACCTTGTCAACAACAACAAATAAAAGAAAGCAAGATAATCTGAATCAAACACACTTGTGGCACACTATGCTCGGACTTATTTTCCAAAAAAGGATGCACAACCTAGTAAGAGAAGGCATATTTGACTTGTCAGACATAAACTCTTTAGAGACATTTGAGTTTTGTCTGAAAGGAGAGATGACCAAAGCCTCTTTCCTAATGAAAGTGGAATGTGCACATGATATGTTGGATCAGTAACGATGTGTGTGGCCCGCTAAGTGTTAGCACGAGATATGTTGGTGACATACTACTCATTGGGAATGATATAGAAATTTTGCAATCAAGTAAGGTATGGTAAGCTAACAAAGTTTCCATGAAAGATATCTGTGAAGCATCCTATGTATTAGGAATACAGATCTATAGGGATAGATCGAAGAAGATGCCTATGCTCACCCAATCCACTTATATCGATACCATACCGATGAGATTCTCTATAGAAGAATCCAAGAGTAGATATCTCTCAGTGCGTCATTGTGTAAATCTATCCAAGTCTATGTGCTCTAAGACTGATGAAGAGATAGAAACCACTAGCCGTATTCCATATGTGCATGCTATATGCAGTATAATGTATTGTATTATATTTACTCGATCTGATATTGCATTTGCACTGAGTGTTGCAAGCAGATATCAATCAAATCTTGGTTCATGCATTTGAAAATTGTGAAGGACATTATTAAGTACTTGAGAATAATTAAGAATTTATTATTGGTTCATGATAGTAGAGAATTAAAATTGGAAGTCTAAACCGATTCTAGATTCCAATCAGATGTAGATTATTCCAAATCAACATGTATAATTGTACTCCAAAACAATTGTGGTGCTGTAATTTGGAAATTTTCTAAGCAAGAAACCGCAAAGGATTCAACCACCAATCTGGTTCCAGTCTATTGCGACAACATCGGTGTCGTTGCGCAAGCAAAAGAACCGAGGTCTCATTAGCGATCCAAATATATACCGAGTAAGTTCCATATAATATGGGAGATTGTGGGAAGAAGAGACATATTAGTAAAGAAAGTTGCTTCTGCAGATAACGTTGCTGATCTACTAATGAAGCCCTTGCCAAGGCCATTGTTTGAGAAGCATCATTAATCAATGAGTCTAAGATCTATTGTAATGCCACGAAAATTTGAAGGTCCACCACATGCATGCAATTATTAAATTCCTTTTTATTGTAATTAAATTTTTAATTGCATTATATAATTATGTTGTACATATTTGCATGTTTAAATTATATTTTTTTACATGTTTGCATTAAAATGTATTTTTAAAGGAGTATTCAAGTTGCGATCGAGGAACGGAGATCGAGGGCTGAAAAATGTAAAATGTTTTTATTAAATAATTACTTTTAATTATTTAAAATATGGTTGATGGTTTTTTCATATTTTTGAAAATAAGGGGGTTTGAGGTGATTTTATACGCCGGGACGTAAATTTTATCTGTGTTGATTTTTCAACTAAAATACGAGATTTTTGGTAATTCGGCTAATAAATTCACAAATTTATTTAAACAAAAATATTGTTAATATTTTAATAAATCCTAATTAAAACTAATGGGCTTAATTTAGAGGCTTAATAGGCCACACTCTTTCAAAATCTGAAAACTCTCCCCACCCCTCTCTTAAACCTCATGGCACACACACTCACAATTTAGAAGAGATTTTCGAAGGGTGCAAGCTAGAACAAGCCAAGGTTGTGTGTCGTTCTTCGTCGTCAACGGATTTTCGAGCGAGCGGTTAAAACGCAAAGGCACGCCATACATCTCCTTTTCTCATCCATCATGCATGAAGAACATGAACTTATTTTCAGTATTTTCGGATTTATGGCATGCACAAGGGGTAAACTCATGTTTCTATGATTTTAATTCATGTTTTATTATGTAAAGAGGCTGCCATGATCTTAAGGATGAACAGTTGATGTTTTTACATGTTCTAAATAGTGCTAAAACACACCAAAAACGTTGCAAAAAAAAAAAATAGAACAAAGCTGGAACAGAGGAAGAGGGCCGTGAAGTTGTTTGGGTTTTGTAAGGTGCAAGGTTCGGTTGTGGAGCATGGGGCAAGAGGGCTCGACCAGGTCTGGAGGTTGGGTTCTACGGGTCACGGTTAGGTCCTAGGTAGAGTCCTATGAGGGTTATGGCTCGCACTAGGTGGGCTGGGAGAGTCCTAGTGTGAGTGGAGTCTTCACGCGTAGGTTCAGGGTGGCCGAGAGTTCCAGGGGCCATGGCTCGGTCTGGGGGCAAGCTAGGTGGTCTAGATGGTGCCTTAGGATGGTCCAAGTGAGGGTTAGGAAGGTCTGGGCTTGGTGGTAGCCTAGGTAAGAACCTCCACAAAAATATAACAGCAGAAACGTGAGGGAGGCTTGGGGGCGAGGCTGCTGTCCTTTGGTTCAGGGGCTTCGCTGCTTGGATTCAGGGCTTTGGCTGGTCTGGCTCGAGTCTGAGCGTGGTCCAGGGTCAGTGAGGGTCCGAGATGGTCGCTGGTTATGGGGCTAGAAGAGTCCTAGTGGCACTAGGAAAATAGGCACGAGAATCTCCATGAGCGCAGGTTTTTGTAGTAAAGTTCCAGCAAGTTGTTGAGCAGTCCAGGGCTGGTGTTTCGGGCTGGTCTTTTTTAGGAGGGTCCCTAGGTGGGTTGGCTAGGTTTTAGCTTGAGGTGGCTCAGGCGTGACTCGAGTAAACTTGGGGATGGCTCGGGTGGTCCGATAAGGTGTCTATTTCAAAAATTAAAGGGCTAAAATTGAATCCATGGGTCCACGAGTGTGGCTCATGACTTAGAAGGGTAGAATAAATCATAAAAAGGTTATGTTAAAAATTTGGGATCAAAATAACGAGTTTCGGATTTATTCGGGATTTAATCGCCGCACGAAATGCTAATTAACGAGTTAATTTAAACGCCTAGTTTTATGCTTTATAAAATAATGAAATATTAGGTTCAAGCTTAAATAATTATTATAAGTCTAATGTTTAAATTTGGGAATTTTATATTAAGGTTTGATTTAATTCGGGATTAAAACGCAGTAATATTTAAATTTAAGGATTAAATTAAAAGTCATCGATTAAGCTAAATAAAAATATGAGAAAATTCATGTAAGCTTAATTAATTATTTGGGACATGTTAGAGTCAGTGAAAATAAGAAAATGTCAAAAAAGGGAGATTTTACGTCTAAGGGTAAAACGGTCTTTTTAAACCCAAAAATTA
Source organism: Primulina eburnea (assembly GCF_022965805.1). NCBI lineage: Eukaryota > Viridiplantae > Streptophyta > Magnoliopsida > Lamiales > Gesneriaceae > Primulina > Primulina eburnea. The sequence goes on from NC_133108.1 coordinate 29,417,094, forward strand.
GTAAACGTCATGGCAGTGCCCTAAATGCTATTTTTCTGATATCATGACTATTTTTGAATGTTTATGAAATGTTCATGATTAAATTATGAATTTTAAATGTCCATGGGATTTTTATGAATTAAGGAAGATATTTAAAAGACATGTTGCATGCTTGGTTTCAAAAACAAAAATGTTATGTTATGCATTATATTTATAAAGTGATGAGAATGTAAAGGTTGAAGGAAGTGAAGTAATTGTGACTAATTCGTTAATGTTGGAGATGTCGTGAGGGTGACGGTCCCAGTGGGAGCCCGACGATCGTGTTTCCATCATTACGAATATGTGGTAACGGTTTTGTGGTAACGGTAAGAATGGAATATCGTGAGGGGAAGAGGCCCCAGAGGGAGCCCATTTATGGGAAAAAGCCCTAGAGGGAACCCCGACGATCGTATTTCTATTCGAAAAAGGATAGGACATGACCTAGTTGACCGGTGAGAGTGTTGCCGGTGTCCCCCGCCGCCCAATACTGTGGTACATGTAGATGGATCCATTGATTCTTGAAGTTCATGCCATGATGAGGAAAGTCATAATTAACGATCTGAATTCAACAAAGGAAAAAGGAAAATGTTCATGATCATGTTAAAGGTTTATGTCATGTTGAAGAAAAATGAAAAAGGTTAAGGTTTATGTGATGCATGTCATGAAAATGTTTATGCTTAAAATTGATGCATCATTATGAAAATGTTTCTATTTAAAGTTTATCCATCATGAAAATATTTATGAAATGGTCATGTTTGAAGTTTATGCATCTTCATGAAAACGATATTTTAAGTACAAGTATTTTTCACTGTTATATGTTGACTGTATTACATATTATTTGTTATTAAGATTATGGTATGTTGAGTCTTTAGACTCGCTAGGTGAGGTGGATGCAGGTGAGGTTGAGGGAGGTCTTGACGGATGTTTTGACTGGACTGATGGCGCACACAACCCGAGGACCAGCGCTTCTACTTTTTCCGCATTATGTTTATGACTCATGATTTATGTTAAAGATTTTTAAGACTATTTATTTATGATTTTTGAGAGACTTTTGAAAGGTTTAGTATGGGCTATACTTTTCAAACTTATTCCTTTTGTTAGGTTTGGTAAAACAGTTGATGATTTCATTGTATGACTTGTGCTCTTGATTTTCAAAATGCTATATGGTTGGTATTTTATTGTAAGGGGTAAAATATTTTATAAAAATATTTTAATGGGGAAAATGTGTATTGAGTGTTATAAAAGAAAAAAGAAAAAAAATTTCTAGTACTTTTTAAGCAATAAAAAGGGCAGACGTTTCATCTATGGCTAGTTCGATTTAGGGCAAGTGGAAAATTGATTGCAACGTCCAGAAAATTTAAAAGTCCACGTGAACCACAAGCATGCAAGATTATCAAATTTCTTATGTATTTTAATTAAATTGTTTTAATTGCATCTAGTAAATATGGTAGATATATTTACGTGTTTAAAATATGATTTTCAACTAGAATGCATAAAACTAGGTTTAAAGGTTATTCGAGATGCGATCCATTAATGGAGACCGAGGGCCATAAGAGGGAGAAATATTTTTATAAATATTTATTTTAAATTGTTTAATGTATGGTATATTTTAAATATTATTTTTGAAAATGGCAACTTCTGGGGTTTTTTTACATACCGAGTCGTATTTTAAACCGGTATTCGATTTTCGATCAAAATAAGGACTTTTGGAAAACTCTACCAATATCTACACAAATTTTTTTAAACAAAATATTTTAAATATCAAATATTGGGCCTATTAGTCCATGTTAATGGGCATAAGCTTGCACCAGGTGTTTTAATTAAAATAAAAGCCAAGGAACCCTCCCCCATGCCTCACAATACACGCCCCTCCCCTTTTAAATTTACTAGGACTCTTCCCCCCTCCCCCCCAAGACACACACACACACACGAGATTTTGGAAGGGAACTCACGCAATTTGAAAGAAAATTTCAGCAAGGGCCCATCTCCGCCAACGTTCCTCGCATTGCCAATTTTTTTAGCGCACTATATGCAAAGGCATGCCTTAATATCTTTTTCTCATCTATCACACCATATTATATGTTTGATGCATGGTTGCATGAAAAATATGACACCCTACTTTGTATTTTCGTTTTTATGCCACGACTTGCCTAAAACTCATGTTTTTATGTTCTAAAACTTGTGTTAATGATGCATAAATGGGCTGCCATCATAGGGCTATGGAAAGGGATGTTTTTCATAATTTTAATGGCACTTAAGTGTGTGTTTAAGGGCTGGACAAGATAGGAAAGGATAAGAACGAAAATAGACTCCTTAAGGGCTATGACTCTTCGAATAGGAGTCTTCGATGGTCACGGCTACCAGCTGCTGATAGGGTGTGTCCAGGAGACCTAAAAGGGGTTGTATGGTGGTTCAATAGGGGCTGAACGATGTTAGGTGTGAAGGGCTGATGGTTCGAACGATAAAACGTTGGTTATGCATGAGTTAGGGTTCGGCTAGGGGGGCAGCTTGCTTCCTAGGTGCGTGCAGGCATGAGCTGCTGTTAGCGGCACGTTCAAGGTTCCTAATAGAGGCTAGTCTAGGTCCTTGGATGATCGCATGGGGGCCAGAGTGAAGGCGAGGGAGGAACCGCGCATGAGGAGGAGGCGCGCTTTGCTTGAAGTTGCGGGTTTTGGGGCTAGCTTTGTATGGGCCGTAGAGTTTGCTCCAGTAGTGTCCTAAGGGGTTCAATCTAGGTTCTAGGAGGGTTGCAAATGGTTTTGTCCACTCGGTTAGGGTCTAGGTTCGAAGGATTTGAGGATAGCTTAGGCTAGGGTTTGATCAACATAGGGCAAACTTTTTCAGTAGCTTACTAGGCTGGATCAAGTGTCCTAATTGGCTTGGTTTGGGTTGAACATTGTTTATTTAGGTGTTATTATGCTTGTGTTCAAGTTTGGTTAACTTTCGAATCAATACAAGTCAAAACCGTGATATACATCTAAGTTTAAAAACGAGAAAATTATCGAAGAGCTAAATTTTACGCCTAAGGAATATTAAAGGGAGTGTTTTAAGGTAATAGGTTAATTTGGAGTGATTTGGGACGTCGTTTCGATGTCTACGGATAAATATTGAAACTTATGCTTCTAGGGGTAAAACAGTCATTTTACCCCTAGAATTGTTAGACGTCCTGGAAGTGTCCAAAATGCTGTAATATATGCTAAAATTGTTATTTTAAATAGATATGATGAAACGTTAATGCTAAAAGACATGTTTCATGCTTGGTTTAAATATAAAAATGATTTCTATATGCACAAATTTTTATAAGTGATTAAAATATGAAAAATTGAAGGAGCTACAGTGATTGTGACTAATACGATTATACGATGATATGATTGGACATATCATGAGGGAAAAGGCCCAAGAGAGAGCCCGTTACGGGAGAAGGCCTCCCAAAGGAGCACGACGATCGTATTTAAATCGACAAAATATGATGATATGATAGGCCAAGGCTCAATTGATGGGTGAGAATGTCGATGATTTCCCCGCCGCCCATTACTATGGTTAACCGTAATGGATCCATCGACCTTCAGCTGAATTGAAAGTCACGATTAACGATCCAAATTCAAAAAAAGAAAAATGAATTTGATTAAAATAAAAACGTATATGATGAAAGGAAAAATTGTTTAAGTTTATTCATGTTCTTGAAAAGCTATTTTATTAAAAGTATTTTCACTATTGCATGTGATTTTATATGTATTACTTGTTATCATGGTTAAGGTTTGTTGAGTCAATATACTTACTAGGTGTGATTGATGCAGGTGAGCATGATGTTGATGTTAATGAGGGACTTGATGGTTGATCTTGTTGGACTGAAGGTGCACAAAACTCGAGGACCAGCTAGTTTTTTCGCACTTATGTTTATGACTTATGCTAAATGATTTGAGTTATTTTTAAAGATTTTTATGATTATGATGTTCTTGAGAGGTTTTGAGAAAATGTTAGAGTTAAGTTTATTTTGGAAACATTGTTGGGATTTTTTGAAATAATAACAATGTGTAAGTTTATTGGTCACTGTTTTACGATCTTATGTTTTGAAATCACTTTCTTTTGGATTTTGAAATAATAATTGGCTGATTTATTTTAAAATGGTGTGTGTGTGTGTGTATATATATATATATGTAGATATGTTACGGCCGATTACTATAGGAAGGGAAAAAAATATCCTAGTCTATTTTAAAAAAACGAATAGTGGACGTTTCAGTTGGTATCATAGCAACGTTCCTGCAAAGGGTTGTGCCACAGCTAGTTCCGGAAAGCTCATTCGTGAAGTATCAAGTCTGTAAGTTTAAATGTTTTTAATGTTATTACATTCATTTTCACATGGTTCATACGTGCAAGCTACATGTTTAAACACTATTTGAAGTTAAATGACATTTATGTTTAAGTTTGGATGATAAATGATTGTTATGAATAAACCTACATGGTCGCATGATTTTTCTCACGCTAAAAGATTAGATACTTTAGAATATTTATGCATCTTACGATATGGAATAAGAAATTATATGATTTTCATGCATGATGGCTTTGTGGTGGAACTGGATATGTTTAAGAATTGGGGTTAATGGGCGTTAGGAAAGGTTGAAAATGATTTGACTCTATTGATTTTTGGGTTTTAGTACTGATGTTTTACTTTTTGGGCCATAAGTTAATCATGAAGATTTTGAATTATTTTGGGACATGTAAATTTTCTAAGAAAATATTGATGATTCGTGGCGACTAATTGAGTTAGTCTTTGAGAATTACGTATAAAGATTAATGATTCTAAGACTGCGGCGTATTTAAAATATAAAAATGTACAATTTGGGATTTTAGGTTTTGATTGAAATGTAAGATTGGTTATGAGAATTGATTTTGGGTTAACAAGCTTAAAATTAATGAAATTTATGTTATGGGAAACCTGTAGAATGGAATTAAGAATGCTAAGAACGTATGGGTTAATTGTATAATTTTCAAAATTTAGGACCAATTGGATAATCCTCGAGTAAAGTATTAAATATTTTTTTTTTCAATTGTTAAGAATTTGAGGGCATGCATGGCATTTTTCGGAAACCTAGGGTCCAATTGAAAAATTCAAAAACATGGAGGGCCTAATTGTACTTGGCCAAGGTTTCAAGGACTAATCCAAAATAAAATATGTAATTTTCAAAAATTCACGGACTAAGTTGCAAATTGTATAAAGTCTAGGGGTTGTTTGTAAATATTAGGTAAATAGGGGTTGTTTTCGCAATTTTTAAAATTCTAGGGGTTAAAACAATGATTTCTGAAAGTTTAGGCTCCAAATTGATAAAATGCTACAAATCGTCAGAACTATTGGGACTAAATGGTAAGAATTCGAAATTTTAGAGGATGGAATTACAATTTTCGAAAATTATTTAGGGTGAAATGGTGAATTTTCGAGGAATATTAGTGCCAAGTATTAAATTTCGAGGATTTAGGATTTGAAAGTTACTTAGAACCTCGAGATATCTTGGTTATAATGCTTTAAAGAATGGTAATCAAGGGCCTTGTAGGATGATTCAATATTGAGTTTGAAAATTTAAGTGTTAGTGAAATAATGTTGAGGTAGATTAGAAATTTAATGTGTTATGACTATGCTAAATGATTTGAGTTATTTTTAAAGATCTTTATGATTATGATGCTTTTGAGTGGTTTTTGGAGGATGTCAGAGTTAAGTTTATTTTTGAAACAATGTTAGGATAGATTGGTCGACATTTTATGATCTAATGTCTTAAAATCACTTCTTTTTGGATTTTCAAATAATAGTTGGTTGATTTATTTTTTAATGGTGCCAAAAAATATATATGTATAGATATGTTACGTCTGATTAGTATAGGAAGGAAAAAAATTTTCCCTATTATATTCTAAAGAAAAGCGATCAGTGGACGTTTCATTGTTGGAGTAGATGTCCTGCGAATCAACTTGTGGCTTGAGCTTTATTGATTCTAAGATAGAAAGATCTTTATTTTAATAATATTTATGATTTTATTCAATTAAGACATTTACTTTATCTATATACTCATGCAAACTACATAATTAATTCCTTGAATATATGATAGATATCATGAGGTCAGCCTCTCAACATAAAAACATGAAACTCACTAGGAAGCTTACCATATATTCTAAACAGGTTCCTTATCAAATTGGCTACCTAAAATAAGGATAAATGTTTCTTGAGCATGACAATAACATCTGTAATGTAAACTCTTTTCATTGATAAAGGCATGAAGATGTCCATTCATACATATGGATGATCATTTGATGGTTCACTGAACAACAATCTATCGAACTGTCCAAGTAGTTATCATTTACTGAGTAGAATAGTCCGCAATTATGGTTGTACAATATTAGTCATTTGACGCAGTTATGTTTGTACACTATTAGTCCTTTGACCCAAGACAACATAGAGACTCTACGTACTATCATGTTCTTCGATCCATTTATTGACTCCATTGAGGGTCATCAGGTGGCGAGGTTGGACTTAGTTTTAAAATACAATGGAGCAAATACATTGTATTCGAGGATTTACTGTTTGCCAACTGGTGAATATATCCTATGTGATATGATGAAGTTAATACTGCTAGGAATATCTGGTCAAAGTAAGACATGTGCATTTGGAAAGGTGTTTACTCAGTTGCACATACCATGTCATTATTATTACCCAAAGATACATCATATCAATATCGAATTCATATGCAACTCGCGATACACTAATGGTTGCAGATTCGATCGGACTATAAGAGTTGAAGGGATCGTATTGTACGCTAACCATAACTTTAGGTTCTTGCAGGCGTTATTAGCGATGACTAGGAGATCATGGAGCGATGCTACTAGACGCTCTTACCAAGATTCGATGGGTGCAATCAGATATGAGTTCTGACATTCTTGATCAACGTGTTTATAAAAATAATGAGGTCAATTAAGGTAAGCTAGTATAAGAATAAAAGCTAGTATAAGAATAAATGCTATTATGAATCACATGGAGATGTGAAACTACAACTAGATATGTAATGCCCGAAATGTAAAAAAAAAAATTACTGATCACATTTTCTATACAAGCGCTGCAGCACTAGAATAGTAGTGCCTAGTCGCTAGAGTTGCGCAAATTTGGCGCTGAGGCGCTAGAAAATGGCGCTGCGGCGCTACAGACGCGAAATTTGACTATGTAAGCTCATTTCACATCCTCCAATTATTTTTCTCCTCCTTCACGCAAACCCTCATCCATTTCCTCTCCATTTTCAAACTACTTTTAATTTTATGGGAAATATGCTCAAGAAAATTATGAAATGAAGGTAGATTTGTGATTCTCTCATCACGGGCTTCAAGATGATGTAAGTATTTTCCATTTATTCAAGTTTGGAAATGGGTTGAAGTTTAGAATTGTTATTTGAGTTGATATTAGGATATTGAGATGTTGGAGATGTTGAATTTATGTTGTTTTGAATTTAAATAGAAAATGAGCATGGTTTCTTGTTTCTGTACAAGATCAGTTTTTATGCCTACTGTATTTCAGGTATATGGGACGGTTCTATTTGGATTTTGATGTTATTGTCTTCATCAAACTTGTAGAGCATCATAGCTTCGATTTGGTTTTTGAATCACTCAATTCCATGAATAAATGAGAGAGATGTGATTTTTTACTAAAACTGGTCTGGAAATCCGAGTTAGTGCAGATTTGTCTTCGAAGTTATGCTCAAAATACTAAAGTGTGCCAGAAATGTACTGATGCAGAATTTCGAAAATTATGTTGTAAGTTTCAGATTATGAACGACTGGGTAAAAAACTTTGTTTGACAAAACTTTGTGAAGAATAGTTGTTGGGCTTTGCGTTTTCTTACATATCCAATTCCCGGATCTTGATTTGAAGCAGTATTGAATTAATTATGAATTTTGTACAGAAACTGCTCTGTTTTTATAAATAATCCGAGTTTTTGAGATAATATACTTCAGAGGTTCAATACTTCTCAACTATACATTTCGACCTCTTTTTGGTAATATTTGAAAGGTATGTTGCGGTCGGTAACATACGAGGTAAAAGTATCATTTTTATTTTAAATTTAAAATTTGATGGCTTGATGAATTACTTGTGATTTGTTGATGATTGATATTTTGAGATGACCTTATTATGATATTGACTTGATGAGATTGAAATGCATCATTACATTGCATATTGAGCTACTTTTCGATTCAGATTTGATATGGCGGAGGTGGCCTTGATTTATTGATTTGTTGGATGTATGGGGCTATAGTTGAGTTGGCATGGTGTATGTGGAGGTCGCTGCTATAGTCTGAACACTCTCTATTGGCGCACCATAGTTCTGGGATTGTAGAACACACACTCCACCTCGAGCGGATGAGTCGGTGGATGTTGCTGGGGATTCTCTTTCCTTGGGTACCCTATGACCAGATGATTCACTTGATCTTGAGATTTATTGATAGCCCATAGCTTCTGATCATGCATTGCATTATATTGCATCTTTATGAATTTATAAGAACTATTTGTCTTTTTAATTCTCATATATTATTGATTATATCATACTGTGTTTATACTCACCGGCACGTCGGCTACCTCTTGTTTTCATGTGCTTGACGGTAGGTGAGGCGAGGCTTGGGATGCCAGAGTCCAGTTCCAAGCAAGGATATACGAGTTAGAGTGAGATTCTCGGGTCTTAGGAGCTATTTGTTGATGTTTGGATTACTTTGGCTCACTAGTTTATTTTGGGCATGTTGAAAACTTATATTTCAAACATTTGAGACATTTAAATTATTTTGACAATGTTTATGTCGGTTTGTGAAACACAAATTATTGTTTTACTAAATCATTTATTTTATTACAATTATAATTATGAATTTTAGATGTCGGACCCTGGGGCCCAACCTTAGGTGGTATAAGAGCGTAAGATATTTGGGAACAGGGTAGATCGAGTCAGTTCGAATTGCTTGATCATATGATATTTTTGCAGGAATTTTCATTGTGACATAATGTGAAATACATGATCATAAGTGAGATACTATATTGTTGAGCTTTATTTGAGATTTTTGAGATTTATTGATTCTCGAGAGCTAGAGATGGTCGATACAAGATTGAGATGATTATGATATTGTAAATTTATATGTGTTTGATCTATTGTATATCAGACATGTCTACTCGAGGTATAGGTCGTGGTAGATCTAGACAGAACATACCAGTGGCAAAAGATCAGGGCAATGCTACTCATACTCAGATGGATATAACTCTGACTCCGATGGAGATACTGTTAGCCAGATCTCAGTCTTTGCGCCCACCGATGTTGAAGGGTACAGAGAATGCATTAGAGTGTGAGAACTGGTTGGATAATATGGATCAGTTATTTGAATCTCTTGAGTATCTAGATGATCGTAGAATCAAATTAGTTGTTCATCAGTTATTAGATGTTGCTAAGAGTTGGTGGATCATGACAAAGAAAGAATTAGAGGGTCGAGGTACGATTGTTACTTGGGATATTTTTAAATCTGAATTTTATCAGCGTTTCTTTCCTATCTCTTACAGGAAAGACAAGGGAACCGAGTTTGCAAATTTAAAGCAGGGAAATTTGAATGTTGAGGACTATGTTGATAGGTTCTCGAATTTACTGAGATTTGCTCCTCATGTAGCATCCGATGAAGAAGCTAAGGCCGATCACTTCATAAATGGTCTTAACCCTGATATCTTTTGTAACGCCCCAGATTCGATGACTGCGTGCTTATGTCCTCACTCACACGCACCCTGGGAAACTTCCCAGGAGGTCACCCATCCCAAAATTGCCCCAAGTCAAGCACGCTTAACTTTAGAGTTCTTATATGATGAGTTACCGAAAAGAAGATGCACCTTCGTGATATAAGTAGTACCAATCAAATCTTTTAACCCCTCTTCAACCGTACAGTCCATTACATTGAACAGTCTCAGAATCCCTCTCATTCCCATGTGGGTCGGTTCATTCATGTTCCCTCCACCTAGAATCCTGCCAGGAGCCGCTCATTGTCTGTGCGACTGATGGCACCGGCGATCACCCCTCGCCCTCTTCGGCCCCGGGCCTCACATGCCCACCAGCTTCCGCTTGGTTCGTCCTCGAACCTCACCGTACTAAGAGAGGTCGGCTTTGATACCAACTGTAACGTCCAGATTCGATGATAGTCCTCACTTTATTAAGACGGGTCTTTCCAGCGTGCTTATGTCCTCACTCACACGCACCCTGGGAAACTTCCCAGGAGGTCACCCATCCCAAAATTGCCCCAAGTCAAGCACGCTTAACTTTAGAGTTCTTATGTGATGAGTTACCGAAAAGAAGATGCACCTTCGTGATATGAGTAGTACCAATAAAATCTTTTAACCCCTCTTCAACTGTATAGTCCATTACATTGAACAGTCTCGGAATCCCTCTCATTCTCGTGTGGGTCGGTTCATTCATGTTCCCTCCACCTAGAAGCCTGCTAGGAGCCGCTTATTGTCCGTGCAACTGATGGCACCGGCGATCACCCCCCGACCTCTTCGGCCCCGGGCCTCACATCTTTACCTTGGTAAATACCGGAAGGCCTAAGAATTTTGTTGAGGCTCTTGATCGTGCAAAGGAAGCTGAAACCGGGATCATTAGACAGAGAGGTCCTCAGTATTCGCAACGACCACAACAAACGCAGTATCGACATCAATTCAAACAGGGTAATAGTGTCGGTAACAATTGCAACATAAAAGAGCAATTTCGGGCTAGAGGCAAGAAATTTAAGAGGCATGGCAGTAATTTTTTGAGTTCTAGTGGATCGAGACAGTCTGGTTCAGTTCAGAGCACTGTTTATACAGGCCTGACTTGTGGTCAGTGTGGTGGTAGAAATTATACCGATCAGTGTAGAGGAGTCTTGGGAGCTTGCCACTTGTGTAACCAGGTGGGACACTATGCTCGAGTGTGTCCTAACTGTGTCAGTGATATATCCTAGAGTGGGGGATCATCGAGACATACACCTCACCAAAATCGTCAGACCCCTACAGTTCATTCCTATTAGAAATCAAACTGGTCAGATCAGAACAAACATAGTGGCAGTCACAGGGTAGGAAAGCCACCTAGACAGCAGGCCCGAGTTTTTTCACATAATGCTCCATATAATGTTATGGAAGGTAATTGTTTTCTCTCAAGTTGCCATGCTTATGATTTGATGGATACTGGTGCATCACATACTTTCATAGTTGAGCAATTTGTCACATTGCATTCTATGCCATTATCTCGAGTTAAGATTCCTTTGATATCTGTTTTGTCGATGACTCGTTTGTTGCAGAAAGGAGCAGAATGTTTCTTGGTTTATGCAATTAATATTTAAAGGTCAGTACCTAAATTGGCAGATATTCCAATTGTTAGTGAATTTTAAGATGAAATTCCTGGATTTTATCCAGTCCGAGAGATTGATTTCAACATTGAGTTGATGTCAGGTACACAGCCTATTTCTAGAGCTCCTTATAGGATGTCACCAATTGAACTAAAAGAACTAAATGAACAACTTGAGGCTTTATTGGCTAAAGGATATATAAGACCAAGCGTTTCACCTTGGGGTGCTCCGGTTTTATTCGTGAAGAAGAAAGATGGGTCTATGAGGCTTTGTGTCTATTATAGACAATTGAATAAAGCCACAATAAAGAATAAGTATCATTTGCCAAGTATTGATGATCTCTTTGACCAGTTGCAGGGTTTTTTTTATATTCTAAGATTGATTTAATATCCGGATATCATAAGTTAAGAGTTAGAGAGGTAGATGTGCCTAAGACTGCTTTTCGTACCAGGTATGGACATTTTAATTTTTGGTTATGCCTTTTGGGTTGACCAATGCACCTGCGGTATTTATGGATTGGATGAACCGTGTGTTTCAACGGTGTATAGATCAATTTGTTGTGATCTTCATTGATGATATTTTTATTTATTCAAAATCTGAATTTGAGCATGCCGAACACTTGAGAGTTGTTTTGCAAATTTTGAGAACTGAAAAATTGTATGCTAAATTATCCAAATGCGAGTTTTGGTTGGATAGAGTGGTTTTCCTTGGACATGTGATTTCAAGTGTTGGTATATCAGTTGATCCGAGTAAAGTTGAGGCAGTCATCAATTGGTCTAGACTGACATCAGTTCCCTATGTGCGTAGTTTTATGGGTTTGGCAGGATACTATCGCAGATTTATTGAAGGATTCTCGCAGATTGCGAGGCCAATTACCCAGCTGACACAAAAGAATGCACCATTTATTTGGTCGCAAGCATGTGAGGCTAGTTTTGTTGAACTTAAGCAGAGATTGACTAGTGCTCCAGTTCTGACTATTCCATCAGGTGTAGGACGATTTACAGTGCACACTGATGCTTCACATCAAGCACTAGGTTGTATATTAATGAAGCATGGCCGTGTGGTTGCCTATGCTTCACGACAGTTGAAGCCACATGAATCTAGATATCCAGTGCATGACTTGGAACTAGCAGCAGTGGTTTTTGCCCTAAAGAATTGATGTCACTAATGTATGGGGAGAAATTTGAGATATTCCTGATCATAAGAGTTTGAAATATCTCTTTTCACAAGCAGAGTTGAACATAAGACAGAGGCGTTGGTTAGATTTATTGAAAGACTATCATTGTGAAATAAAATATTATCCAAGAAAGTCTAATGCAGCAGCCGATGCTTTGAACAGAAAAGTATGCAATATGTCCTTGATAACTAGCAGTATTTCTGATCTAGTAGAAGAATGTTGTCCTTCTAGTTTGGATTTTGTGGTAGATATTCAACATGTAAGAGTATTTATGATTCAGGCAGATCCAGAGTTGTTTGTAAAAATTAGAGAGGCCCAAAGGTTAGATCAAAGAATTCAGAAACCAGTTGAACTTTCCAGATCAAGACATCAGTCAGAATTTCAGGTTAATAGTGGCGGTATTTTGTTTGTGAATGATCTTATTGTAGTTCCTAATATTTCAGAGTTGAGGATGCAGATTTTGCGTTAAGCTCATTGCAGTAAATTCAGTGTACACCCTAGAAGTATAAAGATGTACAATGACTTAAAGAAACAATTTTGGTGGAAAAGAATGAAATCTGACTGAGCAGAATTTGTATCTCGTTGTTTAAATTGTCAACAAGTGAAAGCAGAAAGGAAGCGACCAGGAGGTATTTTGCATAGCCTTAAGGTTCCAGAATGGAAGTGGGACCATATCACCATGGAATTTGTCACGAAATTGTCGAGGTCATCGAGCGATGCAATTTGGGTTATCATTGACAGATTAACCAAGTCTTCATGTTCCATTCCTTATCAGATGACATAGGCATGATCAGATGGCCAAATTGTACATCAGAGAAGTTTTGAGATTTCATGGCGTGCCTAAGTCAATTGTATATGATCGTGATCCAAGATTTACTTCTCATTTTTGGCAGAATTTACAAGAGGCCCTTGGTACTTCGTTTGCATTTGAGTAAAACATATCATTCTTAGACAGACGGACAATCAGAACGTACTATACAGACATTAAAGGATATGCTGAGAGCTGTAGTGATGGATTTTGGTATTGGTTGGCAGGATTCATTACCACTTGTCGAGTTTTCTTATAACAACAGTTATCAAGTGAGAATTGGAATGTCACCATTTGAAGCACTATATGGCCGGAAGTGTCGATCTCCTCTGTATTGGGACGATTTATCTGAAGCACCAATTGTAGGACCTGATATGATAAGAGATATGATAGAGAAGGTAAAATTGATTCAGAGTCGTATGAGAGCTGCCCAGGATAGGCAGGCTAAGTATGCGAACATCAGGAGACGACCATTGATTTATGAGAAAGGTGACAGAGGTTTTCTGAAAATATCTCATTTCATTGGTACAGTTAGATTCGGAAAGAAGTGTAAATTATCACCGAGTTTCATAGGTCCGTATGAGATTATGGAACGTGTTGGTGATTTGGCTTATAGATTAGCTCTTCCTCCTGCTTTATCAAGTGTTCATGATGTTTTTCATGTGTCTATATTGAAGGAAATATCATCATGATCCTTCTCATGTAATTCCACTTGACGAGGTTGAGTTAGATCAGACTTTGAGTTATATTGAGAGACCGATTCAGAATCTAGACAAAAAAGATAAGCAACTCAGAAATAAATTGATACCGTTGATTAAAGTACAGTGGAACAGAAAAGGTGTCGAGGAGGAAACTTGGGAATTAGAAGGCAAAATGAAACATAAATATACAGAGTTATTCATATGAAGTATGCTTCTATTTTCAATCTTACTTTCAGTATTGATCCTTATATTGTAGACATGAAAGTGATGATTTGATTTCGAGGACGAAATCTATTTTTAGAGGGAGTAATTGTAATGCCCGAATTGTAAAAAAAAAAGTTATTGTTCAGAGCTTCTATTCAAGCGCTATGGCGCTAGAATAGTAGCGCCTAGGCGCTAGAGTTGCGTAAATTTGGCGCTGATGCGCTAGAAAAATGGTGCTGCGGCGCTAAAAACGGGAAATTTGACTATGTAAGCTCATTTTCACTTCCTCCAATCATTTTTCTCCTCCTTCACGCAAACCCTCATCCATTTCCTTCTCCATTTTCAACTTCTTTTAATTTTATGGGAAATATGCTCAAGAAAATTATGAAATGAAGATAGATTTGTTATCCTCTCATCACGAGCTTCAAGATGATGTAAGTATTTTCCAATTTTATTCAAGTTTGGAAATGGGTTAAAGTTTAGAGTTGATATTTAGGATATTGAGATGTTGGAGATGTTGTATTTTTGTTGGTTTGAATTTAAAATGGATACGAACATGGTTTCTTGTTTCTGTGCAAGATCAGTTTTTATGCCTACTGTATTCGGGTATATGGGACTGTTCTAGTTGGATTTTGATGTTATGATCTTCATCAAACTTGTAGAGCATCAAGTTAGATTTGATTTGGTTTTTGAATCGCTCAATTCCATGAAGAAATGAGAGAGATATGTGATTTTTTTACTAAAACTGATCTGGAAATTCGAGTTGATGCAGATTTGTGTACATGCTTTCTGTTTATCCGACTTCTGGGATTTAATGGTTGGGATTTGGAATTTTGTGTTCTAATGCAAGTTAATAGAACATTGTCTTGTCTTCAAAATGATACTAAATAGGCTCGATCGATCCATTGGATATTGAGGAAGTTATTCCCAAAATACTAAAGTGTGCCAGAAATGTACTGATGCAGAATTTTGAACATTATGCTGTAAGTTTCAGATTTTGAATGACTGGGTAATGGCTTTTTTGACAAAAATTTGTGAAGAATAATTGTTGGGCATTGGGTTTTCTTACATATCTAATTTGCGGATCTTGATTTGAAGCAGTATTGAATTAATTATGCATTTTGTACAAAACTGTTCTGTTTTGATAAATAATCCTAGTTCTTAAGATAATATTGATGGGATCGGTTAGGGGGATCACCGTTGAGCTACAATAGCTCGGTTCTTGAAATATTGAACACCGATGAATTAAATCGAGTTAGATTAAAAACCAAGCGGAATATACTCGAAATAATCCTTCGTAAAAACCGATTAAATATTTTGTAGAGCAATTAAAATTTATGCAAGTTGAATAAAAAAAATATTTTAGTTGAAACATTTTATCAAACACTTGGTATACCATATTTTGGAATTTGAAAAACACATAAAATGCTTCAACAATGCATCTTTAAAACTATGAAAATGATAAGTAAATGCAATAAAAAAATAGAAACGAATTTGTTTATGGATGTTCGGATATTTAAATACTCCTACGTCACCCCTTCTTCCCCTTGGGAAGGATTCACTAGAAGACTTTGATTTATACAACACCTTGTACAAACTCATTCAGCTAGGACTTACCCACTGCCTAAACTGAACTCCTAGCACTCAAGATTGTAGGCAGCACCTCACAATCAGCATATTGTTTAATGTCTCATATGCAAAGACTACATACACAAGTTTTACGTCTTTGTGCAAGACTCACTCAACTAATCTTTGAACCTCAACTCTCTTGTATATGTGTGAGTGATCGTGTGTGAGGAATTTATCAGTTACAGTGTACATCTAAAATGTATCCTTACACAAGGGCTTGTGCTCTCAACTAGCTAATTTCTTCATGCTAACTGCCCATTCTTTGAATACTCTTCAAAAGCTCTTGTTTGATCTTCAATATGTTGTATTTATAAGCCCAAAATGATATATACGTTAGACACAAGAATATGATCGTTTGGAAAGTTTCTGTACTGTTTCTGAAATTGTAACGGTCAAATTCAGCTTGCTGGGCATTTTCCCGACTGGTCAACTCAGGTCAACTCAACTGGTCGTTCAGTTCAACTGGTCAACAGCTGGTTCAGTTCAGTTCAGTTCAGTTGGTCAAATGCTGGTTCAGTTTCAGTTGGTGTGCTGAAATCAGCCTAGCTGATTTCAGTTTGTCCAGAACCAGTAGCTTCATCGTCATTTATCTGCATCGTAAGCTTCGATTCAGACTTTGTGTTCTGAATATGATTTGTAGATCTTCGTCTTATCTTTCCAACGCATACTGAATCGCTTCATTTTGATAACCGAGCTAAGTGATATGACCAAAATACCGCAACTGCTCATACCCAACTGATTGCTATTTTCGTGTGATCAGTTCGGTAATTGAGCGATCAGTTAGGCCATGATAACTTCCGATTTTGCCCAACTGACGTGATATACGACTTGTTCCAAATTGCGTTTTCTGATCAGTAGAATTGGCGGATTGTCATTTGAATCATCCAGCTGGGAGATATCATCAAAACACCCAACCTCGCCAGAAATTGAGTTTGTGCAGAATTCGGTTTCAGTTTTCTTCTTGTGTTAACAACTTCACACTTGATTAAATATATTAGAAACACAATAAAAGTTTTGTTAACATCAAAATCAATAATGCGAACTTGAAAAGTTACAACAAATATACTTCAGAGGTTCAAGAATTCTCAACTACATATTTCGATATCTTTTTGGTAATATTCGAAAGGTATGTTACGGTCGGTAACATACGAGGTAAAAGTATCATTTTTATTTTAAATTGAAAATTCGATGGCTTGATGAATTACTTGTGATTTGTTGATGATTTATCTTTTGAAATGAGCTTATTATGATATTGACTTGGTGAGATTGAAATGCATCATTACATTGCATATTGAGCTACTTTTCGATTCAGATTTGATATGGCGGAGGTCGCCTTGATTTATTGATTTGTTGGATGTATGGGGCTATAGTTGAGTTGGCATAGTATATGTGGAGGTCGCTGCTATGGCCTGAACACTCTCTATAGGCGCACCATAGTCCTGAGATTGTAGAACACACACCCCACATCGAGCGGATGAGTCGGTGGATGTTGCTGGGGGATTCTCTTTCCTTGGGTACACTATGACCAGATGATTCATTTGATCTTGAGATTTATTGATAGCCCACAGCTTCTGATCATGAATTGCATTATATTGCATCTTTATGAATTTATATGAAATATTTGTCTTTTTAATTCTCATATATTTTTTATTACATCATATTGGGTTTATACTCACCGGCATGTCGGCTACCTCTTGTTTTCATGTGCTTAACGGTAGGTGAGGCGAGGCTTGAGATGCCAGAGTCCAGTTCCAGGCAAGGAGATACGAGTTAGAGTGGGATTCTCGGGTCTTAGGAGCTATTTGATGATATTTGGATTACTTTGGCTCAGTAGTTTATTTTGGGCATGTTGAAAAATTACATTTCAAACATTTGACACCTTTAAATTATTTTGACAATGTTTATGTTGGTTTGTGAAACACAGATTATTGTTTTACTAAATCGTTTATTTTGTTACAATTATAATTATGAATTTTAGATGTCGGACCCGGGGCCCCACAAGCTATGTGTCTATATCGTCTATTCAAGCGCTATGGCGCTAGAATAGTAGGCGCTAGAGTTGCGTAAATTTGGCGCTGATGCGCTAGAAAATGGTGCTGCGGCGCTAAAAACGGGAAATTTGACTATGTAAGCTCATTTTCACTCCCTCCAATCATTTTTCTCCTCCTTCACGCAAACCCTCATCCATTTCCTCTCCATTTTCAAACTTCTTTTTAATTTTATGGGAAATATGCTCAAGAAAATTATGAAATGAAGGTAGATTTGTTATCCTCTCACCACGAGCTTCAAGATGATGTAAGTATTTTCCAATTTTATTCAAGTTTGGAAATGGGTTAAAGTTTAGAGTTGATATTTAGGATATTGAGATGTTGGAGATGTTGTATTTTTGTTGGTTTGAATTTAAAATGGATACGAACATGGTTTCTTGTTTCTGTGCAAGATCAGTTTTTATGCCTACTGTATTCCGGGTATATGGGACTGTTCTAGTTGGATTTTGATGTTATGATCTTCATCAAACTTGTAGAGCATCAAGTTAGATTTGATTTGGTTTTTGAATCGCTCAATTCCATGAAGAAATGAGAGAGATATGTGATTTTTTTACTAAAACTGATCTGGAAATTCGAGTTGATGCAGATTTGTGTACATGCTTTCTGTTTATCCGACTTCTGGGATTTAATGGTTGGGATTTGGAATTTTGTGTTCTAATGCAAGTTAATAGAACATTGTCTTGTCATCAAAATGATACTAAATAGGCTCGATCCATTGGATATTGAGGAAGTTATTCCCAAAATACTAAAGTGTGCCAGAATGTACTGATGCAGAATTTTGAACATTATGCTGTAAGTTTCAGATTTTGAATGACTGGGTAATGGCTTTTTTGACAAAAATTTGTGAAGAATAATTGTTGGGCATTGGGTTTTCTTACATATCTAATTTGCGGATCTTGATTTGAAGCAGTATTGAATTAATTATGCATTTTGTACAAAACTGCTCTGTTTTGATAAATAATCCTAGTTCTTAAGATAATATTGATGGGATCGGTTAGGGGGATCACCGTTGAGCTACAATAGCTCGGTTCTTGAAATATTGAACACCGATGAATTAAATCGAGTTAGATTAAAAACCAAGCGGAATATACTCGAAATAATCCTTCGTAAAAACCGATTAAATATTTTGTAGAGCAATTAAAATTTATGCAAGTTGAATAAAAAAAATATTTTAGTTGAAACATTTTATCAAACACTTGGTATACCATATTTTGGAATTTGAAAAACACATAAAATGCTTCAACAATGCATCTTTAAAACTATGAAAATGATAAGTAAATGCAATAAAAAAATAGAAACGAATTTTTTTATGGATGTTCGGATATTTAAATACTCCTACGTCACCCCTTCTTCCCCTTGGGAAGGATTCACTAGAAGACTTTGATTTATACAACACCTTGTACAAACTCATTCAGCTAGGACTTACCCACTGCCTAAACTGAACTCCTAGCACTCAAGATTGTAGGCAGCACCTCACAATCAGCATATTGTTTAATGTCTCATATGCAAAGACTACATACACAAGTTTTACGTCTTTGTGCAAGACTCACTCAACTAATCTTTGAACCTCAACTCTCTTGTATATGTGTGAGTGATCGTGTGTGAGGAATTTATCAGTTACAGTGTACATCTAAAATGTATCCTTACACAAGGGCTTGTGCTCTCAACTAGCTAATTTCTTCATGCTAACTGCCCATTCTTTGAATACTCTTCAAAAGCTCTTGTTTGATCTTCAATATGTTGTATTTATAAGCCCAAAATGATATATACGTTAGACACAAGAATATGATCGTTTGGAAAGTTTCTGTACTGTTTCTGAAATTGTAACGGTCAAATTCAGCTTGCTGGGCATTTTCCCGACTGGTCAACTCAGGTCAACTCAACTGGTCGTTCAGTTCAACTGGTCAACAGCTGGTTCAGTTCAGTTCAGTTCAGTTCAGTTCAGTTGGTCAAATGCTGGTTCAGTTTCAGTTGGTGTGCTGAAATCAGCCTAGCTGATTTCAGTTTGTCCAGAACCAGTAGCTTCATCGTCATTTATCTGCATCGTAAGCTTCGATTCAGACTTTGTGTTCTGAATATGATTTGTAGATCTTCATCTTATCTTTCCAACGCATACTGAATCGCTTCATTTTGATAACCGAGCTAAGTGATATGACCAAAATACCGCAACTGCTCATACCCAACTGATTGCTATTTTCGTGTGATCAGTTCGGTAATTGAGCGATCAGTTAGGCCATGATAACATCCGATTTTGCCCAACTGACGTGATATACGACTTGTTCCAAATTGCGTTTTCTGATCAGTAGAATTGGCGGATTGTCATTTGAATCATCCAGCTGGGAGATATCATCAAAACACCGAACCTCGCCAGAAATTGAGTTTGTGCAGAATTCGGTTTCAGTTTTCTTCTTGTGTTAACAACTTCACACTTGATTAAATATATTAGAAACACAATAAAAAGTTTTGTTAACATCAAAATCAATAATGCGAACTTGAAAAGTTCCAACAAATATACTTCAGAGGTTCAAGAATTCTCAACTACATATTTCGATATCTTTTTGGTAATATTCGAAAGGTATGTTACGGTCGGTAACATACGAGGTAAAAGTATCATTTTTATTTTAAATTGAAAATTCGATGGCTTGATGAATTACTTGTGATTTGTTGATGATTTATCTTTTGAAATGAGCTTATTATGATATTGACTTGGTGAGATTGAAATGCATCATTACATTGCATATTGAGCTACTTTTCGATTCAGATTTGATATGGCGGAGTTCGCCTTGATTTATTGATTTGTTGGATGTATGGGGCTATAGTTGAGTTGGCATAGTATATGTGGAGGTCGCTGCTATGGCCTGAACACTCTCTATAGGCGCACCATAGTCCTGAGATTGTAGAACACACACCCCACATCGAGCGGATGAGTCGGTGGATGTTGCTGGGGGATTCTCTTTCCTTGGGTACACTATGACCAGATGATTCATTTGATCTTGAGATTTATTGATAGCCCACAGCTTCTGATCATGAATTGCATTATATTGCATCTTTATGAATTTATATGAAATATTTGTCTTTTTAATTCTCATATATTTTTTATTACATCATATTGGGTTTATACTCACCGGCATGTCGGCTACCTCTTGTTTTCATGTGCTTAACGGTAGGTGAGGCGAGGCTTGAGATGCCAAAGTCCAGTTCCAGGCAAGGAGATACGAGTTAGAGTGGGATTCTCGGGTCTTAGGAGCTATTTGATGATATTTGGATTACTTTGGCTCAGTAGTTTATTTTGGGCATGTTGAAAACTTACATTTCAAACATTTGACACCTTTAAATTATTTTGACAATGTTTATGTTGGTTTGTGAAACACAGATTATTGTTTTACTAAATCGTTTATTTTGTTACAATTATAATTATGAATTTTAGATGTCGGACCCGGGGCCCCACAAGCTATGTGTCTATATCCTTGAACCAATGAGGGTCACACAAGTATCAGATTCTGTGATCCCGTTGAGATAGTCAAAGTTCAACGAGTTGAATTTAGAAACTGTTGTTTGATGGAGATTAAATAAAATGCTTATAAAAGAGTTTATAAATTGATTCAATTGCAGCTAATTGAGTAAGGGTTGTTATAGTGAAAGAGTTCACAAATTTGGCAGTTCACAAAAATGTATGAGTGGAAATTTTGATTTCTGAAATTTTCAATATTTTTCATTATGTGAACAATATTTGTGTTCTTGGTATGACGCTGTCAGATCGTTGATCGGAGTTATAATGAGTTCACAATTATCTATTTAGTGAATTTGAAATTTACTAATTAAATAATAGTATAAGAAATAGTGACTACTAATATGTAGAAAATTCTCATTAAAATATTTTAGAGGGGTCTAGAATTAATTAAGTGATAAGTCCTACTAATATAGGACTTGTGTATTTTAATAAGTATGTTATCAAATATTCATATAATAATTCCACACATTATATAAATTACACAACAAAAGAAATCTCTCCTCCATCTCAATACAACTTTTTACCAAATCCTTTTCTTTGGAAAATTTGTTTCGACTTAGACCCTTTCTGCCTCCACCTCCGCCGCTGCGTTACTGTCACACCGACTCAGAATTTCTGAAATTTTTGTGTCTTAGTGTGAACGTATAAATTGTTTGAGATTTTAGTGCAATCTAAACAGGGAATAAACTCTCCAATCGACGACTTAATTTGATAATCAAAAGAGGGAGATCTGTTCGAAAACATAAACAAGAAGAACTATCTCCGCTTAAAATCTGGAATAGTTTGGAGCCAGCATTAAATACGTAAAGGTAACAATTCTAAACATCTTATGGATGTTTAAATTCCTACGATACCCAATTAACATTTCGAAAGACAAAACAAAATTTTTAAAATTCCACTGCACGTGTGGCAGAAAACGATATCCCAACATATGAAAAATTCAACAATATCCCATCACAGAACTTTGAGCAATACAATACACATCATGAATACAAATGGCAAAAGATAGCTCTTTGGACAAAATTAATGCGACCGTTGCTATATATTATAGAAAACTCAAGGCTTCATTAATTCTCCAGCATATCTTTACAATATAGGCCAAAATTCGAGTACTAAAATTAAATATTTGCGACGAATGGTCATCTTTGACAAACACATTTATAGTGGTATGCGCTGTTTATGGGATCGTTACCTTCAACCGGAACCTGTTCGGCTCTGCACTTATACTTGCATCCTCTGCATTCATTGTAGGTGCAGGTTGGAGCTACCGATCCAATCAAATATCTTCTTGGATTGCCCTCCTGCATAGTATCAGCATGAGAATTGCACAACTCTTTTTTGCAATATTTTAAGAAATTGCAATTTTCATCGTCTAACCTTGAAGAATAGTCCTCCTTCGTTTGCCGATTTCGAGATATAATAAGCTTTGCTCACGCCTGCATCATGTTATGAATCATATCATATCAACAAAAGGTATGACATTCGATTCATTCAACCATTTTGGATATTTATAAACAATTAATTTGTAAAAACTAAACATAGATTTCAAAGCAATAATCCAATACGCTAAAGAAAAAGAGAAAATGTTGCAAAATATAATAACCATGTAGGGGTAGGAGCAATAATAATGCAGCACAAAACAACAGGAGGAAGAGCAAGATATTGAAATGATATTTTGCATTTTCCATAATATTGCCTTTTTTGTATTATTAGTTTTTATGAATGGAAGTTTGAAACGAGAAAGGATATGAAGGAATGAACAACAAGAAAAGGGTTGTGGCTGAAATTTGACCATAAAGAGAGACTGGGGATAATATGTGCACTAGTGCTGAAAATAAAAAAAAAGGAAACACAAGGAGGTCCCCAACTGACAGATTTTGAATTTTTTCGTCATGCCGAACGCTAGATTATTCTATTTTCCGTCTTTATTTTTGCCTCATGTTTGCATGAGGTCGACAGCACCGATGACAGCTGATTAGGAGAGAGACTTCGTGACAAAATTTAATATTTTATGTAATTTATAAAAAAAAAAGAAGAAAAAACACGCAAATTAAACACACTAAATCCTGATCATGGATTAAACAAATTTTGGTTTCAGTATGAGGGATTAGCATAGAGTCGTCAGTTGTAGAACTAGATTTTTGCACAAAACGTTTTATTAAAAGGTAGACCTCATAATTGAAAAAAATTGTAATCTAGCTTGGACGACATGATTTTTGAAAAAGTAAAATGAGGCCTGTGTTTTTTTAGAAGAAAAAAAATATACAAGTTTATTTTTTTATCATCCCATTAACGTAAGGTCTACATGTCATTTCTGTTGAAGTGCAGCGGAACTTTAAAATTTCTGTTTTCGACGTTCGAAATTTTTCATGGACGTTGTATGAATTTAAATATTCATAGGTTGTTTAGAATTATTACATTAACATATATTACGTTGACACCAAACCAATTCGAGATTAGCGGAGTTGTTCCTTCTTTCAAATTTATTCGAACGGATCTCCCATATTTGATCGTCAAATTAGGTCCACAAATGGAGACTCTGTTCTTTTTTTGGATTGTGCTAGAAATCGCAAACAATTTCTTCACTGAAAATAGGACACCCGAATTTCCGAAATCCAAAGTTAGTGCTGTTGGATCCCGGTTTTCTACACGCCCAAACGCAGCGGAAGTTTTAAAATTTTTATTTTATTTTGAAAAACAAAATAATATTTGGACACTCGTATGGTTTTCATAATCAAACATAGGGCGTTAGAATTTTATACCTTTGGTGAATTCAATCACTAGGCTCCAACTAATCCGGTATAGACGGATCTAGCTCTTGTTGTAAATCCCTACGAACATTCTTCGATCTCCTAATCCGGTCCACGACTGGAATATTTGTTCCTCTTCTAAATTGCACTAGAAATTTAGAAGAACTTTTGTGAAGAGATTGAACACTAAAACCCGGCACAACCCTCAAACATGGAGTTGCCGAATTATGAGAGAACGTGGAAGAGAATTTTTTTTTCGAGAGAAGCACTCTGACCGAGCATTTCGGTTGGGATTAATTCTAGCAAGCGGACTAGGTCAAGTTATAGTAAATGGACAGACGTCCAAGTATCGATCCCACAGAGACTATTATTTAATTACTAAGATTCAATTATTTTATTTAATCTAGGCAAATAATAATGAATGATTTGATTATTATTGCAACTACGTAAATTTTAAACTAATTTATGCTAATTAAATGACTGAATCAAATATCAGAGAAGCTTGGGACTTGGGGGTTATTTCAAATTTAAATAGAATGACCGGGACACACGACGGTAACAGACTTTTGATTAATATCATGCAATGGAATTATTTAACTATAGATCATTTGATGTTACGATGCGATTCTCTATATTAATTATAAATCTAGTTCTAGAATTTATAATCCTATTTTCATTTAACAGTCCAACTATTTCTAATTGAATTTAATTACCCAAAAACGCATTCATCAACGAAAGAATCACAGCTGTCGCCTAAAATCGCACACTGAAACCGAATACTATTTCTAGTCAGTTTAACCGCGTGTTGATTAATATTTTTCTTGAAGCTAAATTTAATCAATTCTCTTTCGAGTCAAGATTAAACAACAAACATGCAAATAATTGGCCAAATTAAAAACACGAAATTTATGCAAACATTAATCAATAACATAAAACAATTTTATAAATCAAACAATTCAATGAATAACAAAAATCAATCGTTTGTTCCTATCGTGGTCCCGATCATAAAAGAAAACTACTCCATGAATTCAAAACTAAAATCAAATTTAATAATTGAATTCATGAATAAAACTAAGAAATTAAAATAGATGAGAAAATCTCAGCGATGGCGCGCAGATCTGCGTGTGAAGCGCGTTGTTTTCTCCCTCGATTTTCTCCCCGAGCCGTTGCCTTCTTCCAGATCTCAAAGCTTGCGCTTTTTTTCCCAAAGTCGGCTGCCAAGTCTCAGAATTTCAACCCCCTCTTCGTGTTAGGTTTTTTCCTTTTTATTCTACCTCTAAATCTCGAGCAAATCTTCGCCAAAATCTCGATCTGATATTGCACACACGGACCCCGTGCCTGCATCCGGAGAGGGGTCCGTGTAGGCTCTGGATTTCTTTCTTTCTCGAGAATGGCTGACACGGACCCCGTGCAGGGGTCCGTCTGGAGTTCCGTCCACATACTGTAAGTTGGGTTCTCGGGTGATAAGGGACACGGACCCCGTGTAGGGGTCCGTCAAGGGGTCCGTCGAGGCTCTGTAAATTGCATTTTGGCAACTGAATGGCACGGACCCTTACACGGGGTCCGTGTAAGGGTCCGGGTAGTCTCGAATTTTCTCTTCAAATGGGGTTGATGTACACGGACCCTTACACGGGATCCGTGTAAGGGTCTGTGTTTTCAATTCATACTTTCTTTCTTTTCTTCCGGGTATTTCTGACGTGGCATTGCGGAGTCTGACTTTTCTTTCATTTCTTTGGCTTTCATCCTCTTTTGGTCAAACCTACAATTTGCCATAATAGTACGAATAAAGCGCAAAACTCGGAATAAAACATGCCAGATAAGCACGAAAACGACAAAATAAAGACTCTAAAACGCAATATAATTCGTGCTTATCAACTCCCCCACACTTAATCTTTGTTCGTCCTCGAACAAATCAGACAAAAATAAAGATGAGAAATATTTTAGATTCAGAACTCACGTGACACAATCAAAACTTCTCAACTTGTCAAACTCTTTCACCCCCGGTCAAAAGATCACGCTTCGCATATCACAAGATTCGTTTTCGTTGCAATTTAAGAATCAAACATTTACCCAGTAAAGCTCAACAGAACAAAATGTGTGTAGTGTGTAGGTCAGACTCGTACTCATCTCCAGCTACTTGGTTTCATGATCACTTATTTTCATTTGCTATCGAAACGCCTCATATGCTTGACTTTCATACCCCTCTCTACTAAATGTTGAACGACAGTGACTTGGTTAATAGGTCTTTTTAAGCTTATAACGTAAGGCCAAGGCTCACGGGTACAATAAAAGATAGGGAATCAAGAGTGAGATGCAATAAAAAGTATTCCTGTAGCACATTCATTCACCTTTGATTCGTCAACAGTTACTGTCTTTTCATCATTTTCAGAGCTCTAGCGCTTCCTTTTCATTCTCATTGTCCACCCACTTTCACCCACAGATTTTTTTTTTTCTCGGGTGTTTTCAACACTATACATTTTCCTCTTTTTTTTTTTTTTTTTTTTTCATGAATAAAACTTCATCGATTCTTTACACATATTTTTTTCAATCCATTGGAGTAATTCAAGCATTTCAATGTGCACAGGAGTTTTATTTCTCTCACATGTAGGTAGGAAAAAGTGTATAGGCTATGATTCAGGTAGTTGATGTGGGACATTGAATAACTGACGAATGGGGGCTAACTGTGTGTCATTGACACACACCATTCGATTTTTTCAGGCTCAAAAGGGGTCGCTAGGGGCAATGAATGATGTGTCGGTCAGGCTTGAAAGGCTCAAACGGTCCAAAGATCGCCTAAATCATCCCTAAGTCACCATCGTTCGTATTTTCGCTTCGAGGACTAATCAGACAAGTTCTAGGGATCATTGTTCGATATAACTTTTTTTTTTTTTTTTTTTTTTCACAATTCACCAATTCACTATCAATGATTAAAAGTTTGACCACGTGCATTGAACAAAATGTTGATACATAACTGGTTCATGTTAGACTCTCTCCTTGAAAGTACGACTCCTCTCACTCAATACTAGGCATGAAGCAATTTTCCGGGTGATCCCAAAATCTAACAAATTAATCCGATTATCAAGTGAAACACGAGTTCTTAGTCTACAAATAGTTCCATCCTGCGTGAAAAGTGCTGTTAAGTGTTGTGCAACGATGTGTAACAAAACTGACTCACCCCCACACTTTGAACTCGACACTGCCCTCAGTGTAAAACAATATAAAAAGAACTATCGAGAATGTGAAAACAAAAACACTTCCCTGGTTAGATGTCGAGTACGTGGTGGACAGAGGTAAAGATCAGCAACTCCTGAAAAACACGACATCGAGTACACCAGGAAACGTAAAAAGGAAAAGACAATAACACACAAGCGCTCCAATAAAGTCCAAAAGATAATAAACATAAATAGCATATCCCAAAACATCAATAACAGCGAACGAAATGTCTAAGTGAAACAAAATGAATACAATCCTCCACATAGTCCAAAATAAAGCTACGCCTCATCGTCTGACCCCAGCTCTAAGTCATCTAAGGCATCCAGTGTAGATCTTTCCCAAGGTGGTGCAGAAGCGTCGGGGGACTGTTGCTCGAGTCGAGCCAAGCGGGTGCGAATGTCGTCCATACAATCAAAAATGGCCGAGAAGACCTGTCGGGTACCCCTCGGCGCGCTCTGTCGTGGTGGCACATGATGCTGAGGGCCGGCTCCGGCATCTAATGCCGCTTCTTCTTCCCCACGGGCATTCCAGGCGCGGTCATCGATGGCAGGGGGAGGCACCGGTGGGTCACGGGGATGATGGTCGATATGTCGACTCTCAGGATTTCGATACCACGCAGCCTGCCTGAAAATGAAATACATCCCCTGCATAGCCTGAGGGGTGAGCATCTGTGTAGAAGTGGGGGCGAGGGACGTCTCGCCGGTGAGATCGACGCCGCGGGCCGCTAAAATCCTGGAAATGATGATCGGAAAAGGTGCATATGGGCGCTTGTTCTTGGTGGGGTTAATATGTGCGACAGAGCGCATATGTGCGAGTATGATCGAAGCCACCGGAATCCCAGGAATAGCCCCCAACCCATTCAACATTTTATCGATAATGTATAAATCTATAATTCTGACCTCGTTGTTCCCTGGTTTCCTTGGCACAATGTTGGCTCCCGTGAAATAACAGATTAAGCGATCAAGCAACGGGAGGGAAGTGGGCAGGACGCTCCAGCGAGACCCGGTCGGAGAAGTAGAGTAGTCAAGACGTTGTCGGGCCTCGGGGATCCGAAAAGAGACGTCAGAGAAGAACAAGTCTAGCTGATTATGACTCACCGGGGGGCCCTCATTCGGTACATTCAACAGAGCGGCTAGATAGGCCGTATCAAATTCAATAGGCACCCCTTTTACGAAAGTGCGGATGCGCTGCAGCCCAGTAGTACTCTTGTCGTCAAAGTTGGCATAAAATTGCCATACCAACTCGGGGAAGTAGGGACCGGTGATGTCCAACAGTGATCCCCACCCAAATTTATCGAATTCAGCTCTCAGTGGCACCTCGTTATCAATCTGGGGGTGGATAGACTTTTCAACAATCATAGCGTTCTCGTGCATGGCCGAGTACCATTCCGAGTTCTCGAGGGATGTGAATCTGGAGGCATCAAACTCCACTCTGGCGCGGCGAGATGATGAGGAAGCCTCGCTTCGCGCACGCTTATTCGTGAATCGACGAGGAGGCATTTCTTAGAACAAGAGACTTTATCCGAATCCTCTACAAATTCAGGCGCAACAACTCCAGACCAAACAGCCCAATCACTGATCACCACTCACCAAACGAAACGAACGACAAGACACAAAATCCCAGCAATTCAATATCGATGATCCAAAGATTTAATCCAATTATTCCCAATCAATGCAATTTGATCCCAACGCACCGTTACGCAGTCCACAACACTATCCTCAACAATAATGACCGATTCAATTACGCAAAAATATTAGCTAGATAATCCACGAACAATGAATGCCCAACAACCAACAATATAAAATCAATTCCCAACACTGAATCTGAAGTGGCATAAGATATTCGGAGGCCGAAAACAAAGGAGAGCCACGTTTACCAGTTAGCAGACAGAGGTCACCGCGGAAGAGGGTTGTACGGCGGTGGTGGTGGTGCGGTTGGAGTGGAGGTGCGGTGGTCGGCGGTGGTGGTTAGGGCGGCGTGTGCAGCGGCGACGGAAGGAGGTGGCGTGGTCGGCGGTGGTGGTGCGGTTGTGAGGAGAGGAGGGTTTCGATTTAGGGGATTTAGGGATTTGGGTGGCAGAAATCGCGATTTTATTCTGATATGCCGCGAAAATAAGAGACACGGACCCCGTGGAGGGGTCCGTGTAGAGGTCCGTGCACCTACTGGATTTCGGCATGTTTGGAAATGATAAACACGGACCCCGTGTGGGGGTCCGGGACGAGGTCCGTTTAGACTCGGGAAATTGGCATTTTCGAAGGTTAAGAACACGGACCCCGTGTGAGGATCCGTTAACGGGTCCGTGGAGGCTCGGTATGAGAGACGGAATAATTTATTTATTTATTTTTTTTTTTTTATATCACTAACCAAACCCAACTGTGACGCCATGAATGTACACTTCTATAAATCTAGACATAAAATTGGAAACTCAATTAAGCACACAAGATGCAAGAATTGTACAGAAACTTCCCTGGTCTGTTT
The DNA here is from genome assembly GCF_022965805.1 of Primulina eburnea. NCBI lineage: Eukaryota > Viridiplantae > Streptophyta > Magnoliopsida > Lamiales > Gesneriaceae > Primulina > Primulina eburnea. Next base: position 29,446,997 of record NC_133108.1, read on the forward strand.
TGAGGTTTTGAAGTCGAGCACCCTGAAAAATTCCCCCACACTTTAGAAATTCCACCTCTAGTAGATAAATTACCTGCACCACCATTCACTGAGATTAGCTCTCGAGCAATGCTAGAAAAACAAAAATAAAGTAAACTAGAACAATTAAAATAAACTAAGGCATGAAAGAAAAAATAAAATTAAACACTGGGTTGCCTCCCAGTAAGCGCTAAATTTAGAGTCGATAGCCTGACTGTACTTCCCTTGTTTAGTTTGGATCCTGCAGATCCACAGTGGTTGGCACGTCGGGGATGGCACCACCATGATAAACTTTCAGCCTATGCCCATTTACCTTGAAAGGTCCAGTTGTGTCACTAGTGATCTCCACTGTTCCATAGGGGAAAACTTGCGTGATGGTGTATGGTCCTGACCACCGTGAACGCAACTTACCTGGCATCAACTTCAGTCGAGAATTATATAATAATACCTGTTGACCCACCACAAATTCTCGATGAACGATGTTCTGATCATGCCAGCGTTTGGTTTTCTCTTTGTAAAGCTTGGCATTCTCGTAGGCTTCCAGCCGAAACTCATCCAGTTCATTCAGTTGCAGCACTCTCTCGTCACCTGTGGATTTAGCGTCAAAATTCAGAAATTTAGTAGCCCAATAAGCCTTGTGTTCAAGTTCTACAGGTAGGTGACATGACTTCCCATACAACAATTTAAAAGGGGACATGCCGATGGGGGTTTTAAAAGCAGTGCGGTATGCCCACAGTGCATCGTCGAGTTTCCTAGACCATTCTTTCCTCGAAGCACCGACAGTCTTCTCAAGAATGCGTTTAAGTTCTCTGTTCGAAACCTCGACTTGGCCACTAGTTTGGGGGTGATAAGGTGTTGCCACCTTATGTCGGACCCCATACTTAGCCAAAAGACTGTCAAATTGACGATTACAGAAATGTGTACCCCCATCGCTAATGATGGCTCTAGGTGTGCCAAAACGTGAGAAAATATTTTTCATAAGAAATTGAACGACAACCCTAGAGTCATTAGTTTTACATGCAACCGCCTCTACCCACTTAGACACGTAATCTACAGCCACCAAAATATACTTGTTCCCAAAAGAAACCGGGAACGGCCCCATGAAATCTATACCCCAAACATCAAATATCTCACATACCAAAATATTATTAAGAGGCATTTCATGTCTTCTGGAGATATTACCTGTGCGCTGACAATTTGAACATTTTGTAACATACTCATGCGCATCCTTAAACAAAGTAGGCCAATAAAAACAGGACTGGAGGACTTTGGATGCAGTTTTAGTGGCCCCAAAGTGGCCTCCAGCCGGACCAGCATGACAATGAAACAAAATTTCGCTTACCTCTTCTTGGGGAACACATCTACGGATTATACCGTCTACACATATTCTAAACAAATAAGGATCCTCCCACAAATAATACTTCAAATCTGAGAAGAATTTCTTCTTTTGCTGGTATGTAAAATGGGGAGGAATGAACTTACTTGATAGATAATTAACAAAATCGGCATATCATGGCAGACTGTTGATCGCAAACAGTTGCTCGTCTGGGAAGTCATCGCGAATAATTTCATTACCTGTACTTGGATTCTCCAATCGCGAGAGATGGTCTGCAACTTGGTTCTCTGTTCCCTTCCTATCGATGATCTTCAAGTCAAATTCTTTGCTCCCTATCAGATACGATCTAAACTTATCAAGAGCAAAAACCACGGCAAGAAGCTCCTTCTCTGTAGTGGCATAGTTCAGTTGGGCAGCGGAAAGTGTCATACTAGCATAGTAGATGACATGAATACATTTATCCCTCTTTTGGCCCAACACTGCCCCTAGAGCGGTGTCGCTAGCGTCACACATCACCTCAAATGGCGACCCCCAATCAGGTGCTATCATCACTGGTGCGGTGATCAACTTCTCCTTCAGGACCTGAAATGCCTGCACACACTCAGCAGAAAAATCAAATTTCACATCTTTTATCAGTAAATTGGTCAGTGGCTTAGAAATGCAGGAAAAATCTTTGATAAACCGTCTATAAAACCCTGCATGTCCTAAAAAACTACGCACTCCTCGGATGTTTGTTGGGGCAGGGAGTTTCTCTATCACTTCAATCTTCGCCTTATCGACCTCAATCCCATTTTCAGAAATTTTGTGCCCCAACACTATCCCCTCTCTCACCATAAAATGGCATTTTTCCCAATTTAAAACCAAATTCGACTCCTCACATCTCTTCATGACTTTGGACAAGTTAACCAGACAAGTATCGAATGAAGAGCCAAATACAGAAAAATCATCCATAAATATTTCAATGAAATCCTCAATCATATCATGGAAAATTGCCATCATGCATCGTTGGAAGGTTGCTGGTGCATTACATAGACCGAATGGCATTCGTTTATATGCAAATGTCCCATAAAGACAAGTAAAAGTGGTTTTCTCCTGATCTTCAGGGTCAATAGGAATTTGCATATAACCTGAATAACCATCCAGGAAACAGTAAAAAGGATGCCCAGCTAACCTTTCCAACATTTGGTCAATAAAAGGGAGGGGGAAGTGGTCTTTACGGGTGGCGTCATTAAGTTTTCTATAATCAATGCAAACACGCCACCCTGTAACAGTTCTAGTAGGGATTAATTCATTATTCTCATTCTTGACAACAGTGATCCCACCCTTTTTCGGAACTACTTGCACTGGACTAACCCACCTACTATCAGAAATCAGGTAAATAATACCTGCGTCCAGTAGTTTAATCACCTCTTTCTTTACCACCTCTTGCATAGCTGGGTTCAGTCGTCTTTGAGGTTGGGTAGAAGTCTTGTGGTCAGCCTCCATCAGAATTTTGTGCATGCACATGGATGAACTGATCCCCTTGATGTCTGCAATGCTCCAACCAATTGCTTTGATATTATCCCTCAGAACTCGCAGCAGCTTTTCTTCCTCCAAACCTGTCAAAATAGATGAGACAATTACTGGCAGTTTATCATTGTCAAGCAAAAATAAATATTTCAAATGAGAAGGAAGAGGTTTCATCTCTAAGATTGAGGCTTCTTCAATGGATGACCTTAAAGGTCTTGGGACATGCCCAAGTTCCCCAATCCTAGAGTTTACCGTTCTCGAGATCGGTCTGCCTGCTTCCAGATAAAGCATGTATTCCTTAACATCCTCATTCTCCAACTCTCCTGAACATGAATCAGTCAAACAAACCTCTAAAGGATCTTCACCGAGCAATTCCTGCAAACTGCACTCAACAAGCTCGTCAGTAGCATCAATTCTAAAACAATCAGATTTATCATTAGGATATTTGATGGACTGAAAAACATTAAACACCACACTCTCATCATTCAGTCTCAACACCAACTCACCCTTTTGTACATCTATCAGAGCTTTCCCAGTAGCTAAAAATGGTCTTCCCAAAATAAGAGGAATCTCACGATCCTCTTCCATGTCTAACACAACAAAATCCACTGGAAAAATAAACTTGTCGACTTTCACCAACACATCCTCTACAACTCCCCTAGGAAATTTAATTGATCTATCAGCTAACTGTAGAGAAATTGTAGTTGGTTTTACTTCACCTATTCCTAGTTTATCAAAACATGAATAAGGCATCAAATTAATGCTTGCACCTAAATCACACAAGGCTTTAGCAAAAAATGAAGTTCCTATGGTACAGGGGATAGAGAAACTACCTGGATCCTTAAGCTTTGGAGGTAATTTATTTTGTAAAATAGCAGAACATTCCTCCGAAAGCTTAACTGTCTCAAAGTCAACCAATTTCCTCTTGTTTGATAAGATTTCTTTAAGAAATTTTGCATATGAAGGCATTTGAGCTAAAGCTTCTGCAAATGGGATATTTATGTGCAGCTTTTTGAAAATCTCAAGAAATTTAGAAAATTGAGTGTCCAATTGCAGTTGCTTAGCTCGTTGGGGAAAGGGGAGCGAATTAATATCAACATTGGGGTTCAAGTTTAGGGACTTACCTTTCTCCTTCGTGTCATTGAATCCTTGCTTTGATGACTCCTTCTCCTTTGCATACTTATCGATATCAACCACCTCTTGCTTTATGGGAGACGTCACCGTGACTGCATTGACACCTTTAGGATTCTTTTCCGTGTCACTAGGTAGTGAACCCGGAGCTCGTGTAGCCATCTGTGTCGCTAACTGCCCTAGTTGAGTCTCCACTCTTTGCATCATGGCATCATGATTTTGCCATCTCATCTCATTTCCTGCTATGTACTTTGCAAACATGTCCTCAAGGTTTGACTTGCCATCTTGTGGCTTGAAACCGGGTGGCATAGAGGGTCCAGCACCTTGTGGAGGCTTAGATGGTTGTTGAGGAGGCTTTTGCTGCATAGGATGTTGTGGAGGATTAAACTGTAATGGCATAACAGCATTTTCTGATTGTCTCCACCCGAAATTTGGATGATTCCTCCAGCCTGGATTATACGAGAAACTGTATGGATTGTTTTGCTGACGCCCCTGGTTTCCCAAATAATTTACTGAATCCCCTCCAAAACACTGTATTTCCTCACAAGGCATATCTGGCATGAATGGCATGTCACAAGATGGACCACCAACTATTTCAGCATTTCCTTGGATCTGATTCACTGACTTGACTGGTATTGACTTCTGCGCTTGTAACTGTGACATCTGATGTGTCAATCCATCAAGTTTCGCTGTAATTGCTGTCAGAGCATCCATCTCAAGGAATCCTACTTTCTTCTCCCTGCGGTTGTCTTGCCAACCCACATTGCTCTCGGCCATATTAGATATGATTTCGAGCGCTGCGGTTGGCGTTTTCCTGTATAGACTCCCATTTGCTGCCGCATCAAGCATAGATCTCACAGAAGGATCTACTCCATAGTAAAATGTCTCCACCTGCTGGCCTACTGAAAAACCATGTCTCGGGCACATTCTCAACATCTTTTTAAACCTCGCCCATGCTGAATTCAGTGATTCCCCATCTCTCTGTCTAAATGAAGTGATTTCATTTCGCAGTTGTGTAATCTTAGTAGGGGGAAAATACCTGTGCATGAAGAACTCAACTAGCCCATCCCAAGTTGTGATAGAACCAGCTGGAAGGTCGCGAAGCCACTCCATAGCTTCTCCTTGCAAGGAGAATGGAAATAGTCTGAGTCGTATGGCATCAGTACTCACCCCATTGCACTTAATCGTATCACAGATTGACAGAAAACTCTTCAGATGTGCATTGGGGTCTTCAGATGGTGCTCCACCAAACTTTACTTGCATTTGGATCATCTGGATGATGCCTGGCTTCAGCTCGAATGTATTTGCCTGAATCGTAGGGAGGATTATACTAGACCCATAACCTTCGAAGGCTGGTCGATGAAGCTCCATCAATGTACGGTTATCCTCTTCTCCGGCCATTTCCTCAACTTCTGGTTTACGGTCTATTTTGGATTCTGCTTCAGATTCGAATTCCAGAGTCAAGTTGTTGTTCCTTCGGGCTCTGCGGATACTGCGGAGAGTGCTTTCAATCTCAAGATCAAGTGGCACTAGATTCCTGACGTCTTGAGCACGGCTCATATAACACGAGCTAACCCCTGAAATCAAAAAAATTTAAGTGCACGATTTAAGCTCAAAGAGAGAATAAGTAGAATAACCAAAGGTAATTAAAATGCGAAAGAAAGAATAAAAAACAATTTTAAACTAAGGGTAAAAGCATAGTCTCAAACAAATAATTTATCCTAATATCAAATAAATAGTCCCCGGCAACGGCGCCAAAAACTTGACCGAGCATTTCGGTTGGGATTAATTCTAGCAAGCGGACTAGGTCAAGTTATAGTAAATGGACAGACGTCCAAGCATCGATCCCACAGAGACTATTATTTAATTACTAAGATTCAATTATTTTATTTAATCTAGGCAAATAATAATGAATGATTTGATTATTATTGCAACTACGTAAATTTTAAACTAATTTATGCTAATTAAATGACTGAATCAAATATCAGAGAAGCTTGGGACTTGGGGGTTATTTCAAATTTAAATAGAATGACCGGGACACACGACGGTAACAGACTTTTGATTAATATCATGCAATGGAATTATTTAACTATAGATCATTTGATGTTACGATGCGATTCTCTATATTAATTATAAATCTAGTTCTAGAATTTATAATCCTATTTTCATTTAACAGTCCAACTATTTCTAGTTGAATTTAATTGCCCAAAAACGCATTCATCAACGAAAGAATCACAGCTGTCGCCTAAAATCGCACACTGAAACCGAATACTATTTCTAGTCAGTTTAACCGCGTGTTGATTAATATTTTTCTTGAAGCTAAATTTAATCAATTCTCTTTCGAGTCAAGATTAAACAACAAACATGCAAATAATTGGCCAAATTAAAAACACGAAATTTATGCAAACATTAATCAATAACATAAAACAATTTTATAAATCAAACACTTCAATGAATAACAAAAATCAATCGTTTGTTCCTATCGTGGTCCCGATCATAAAAGAAAACTACTCCATGAATTCAAAACTAAAATCAAATTTAATAATTGAATTCATGAATAAAACTAAGAAATTAAAATAGATGAGAAAATCTCAGCGATGGCGCGCAGATCTGCGTGTGAAGCGCGTTGTTTTCTCCCTCGATTTTCTCCCCGAGCCGTTGCCTTCTTCCAGATCTCAAAGCTTGCGCTTTTTTTCCCAAAGTCGGCTGCCAAGTCTCAGAATTTCAACCCCCTCTTCGTGTTAGGTTTTTTCCTTTTTATTCTACCTCTAAATCTCGAGCAAATCTTCGCCAAAATCTCGATCTGATATTGCACACACGGACCCCGTGCCTGCATCCGGAGAGGGGTCCGTGTAGGCTCTGGATTTCTTTCTTTCTCGAGAATGGCTGACACGGACCCCGTGCAGGGGTCCGTCTGGAGTTCCGTCCACATACTGTAAGTTGGGTTCTCGGGTGATAAGGGACACGGACCCCGTGTAGGGGTCCGTCAAGGGGTCCGTCGAGGCTCTGTAAATTGCATTTTGGCAACTGAATGGCACGGACCCTTACACGGGGTCCGTGTAAGGGTCCGGGTAGTCTCGAATTTTCTCTTCAAATGGGGTTGATGTACACGGACCCTTACACGGGATCCGTGTAAGGGTCTGTGTTTTCAATTCATACTTTCTTTCTTTTCTTCCGGGTATTTCTGACGTGGCATTGCGGAGTCTGACTTTTCTTTCATTTCTTTGGCTTTCATCCTCTTTTGGTCAAACCTACAATTTGCCATAATAGTACGAATAAAGCGCAAAACTCGGAATAAAACATGCCAGATAAGCATGAAAACGACAAAATAAAGACTCTAAAACGCTATATAATTCGTGCTTATCACACTCCTTCAAATTGGAAGAAGACGAAAGTTTTAAAACTTTTCCCCAAATCATTTTGGATGCACTTTTTTTAAAGATAAGATTCAAAATCTTATTATTATATTTCTAATCCTTAATTAATCTTATTAATTAAGTTAATTGAAGATTCTAAAATGCATGCAATATATTATCCAATCTTGAATCCCTGATAATATTTGGAGGATTTATGGTTGTGATTTTCGAAAATCACACAATAAAGTTAGTGGAGCCTATGATTTAAGTATCATACTTAAAATAAAAACTTCCATGACCTAATTATAATAACATAACATTTGGGCCTCTTAATTGACATTAATGGTGTAGATTAATTAATTAGACTAGTCCAACTAGTTTAATTAATTAATCAAAGTCCATTAACAACTTTAATTATTTAGTATGTTCAACTTGTACTCCTACAAGCTCATTAAACATACTTCTCACTATGTTTAATTTATTGTTTAATAAACTCAACTTTTGAGCTTAATAAATTAAATCGATAATAAATTCAACATTTGAATTTATTATTTAAATTATAAATTCAACTATTTGAATTTTATCACCTCCAAAATTTAATATTTAATAAACCCAACTTTTGAGTTTAATAAATTAAATTTATCAAATTTTATAAATTCAACTCCTTGAATTTATTCTCTCCAAATTTCATAAATTCAACTTCTTGAATTTACTATATCACAAATTCAACTCCTTGAATTTATTTTCTCAAAATTTAATTATCATAAATTCAACTCCTTGAATTTTCTCAACGGGAACAAACGATCGAGTGCTTGTGTGACCCTCAATGGTTCAGGGATACAGTAGCCGTGGGTTCACAACTCTTTGTGATTCTGAATAATATTTATTCTTATCCGGGCTTACCCTTGTTAGCCCCATTCTTTTCATCAACACCTTGATTAAGAATGTCAGAACTCAATTCTGATTGCACCCATCGGATCATGATAAGAGCGTCTAGTAGCATCGCCCCATGATCCCCTAGGTATCACTGATAGTACCTGCAAGAACCAGTCGATTATGATTAACGTACGTACGGTCCGTTCATCTTATATATCCCGATCGAATCTGCAACCATTGGTTCATCGAGGGTTGATTATTAATTCGATAACTATGTGATAACTATAATACTGGCATCGCGTGTACTATTTGAGAACTCCTTCTCTAACGTACATCTCATACTCTGGCCAGAGATTCCATGCACTATTATTTCATCAGATCACACAGGATATCCACACTCGTAGGTGAGCGGTGAATCACCGACTACAATGCACTGGCTCCTATATGTGTCGCAACTATACCCAACCTCGCCACCTCATGACTCTCCTGGAGCCGGTAAATGATCAAAGCACAGCCCTAGCATATAGAGCCTCAGTGTTGTCTCGGGTCATAAGGACTAATGGTGTACAATCATAACCACAGACTTATCCTCTCGATGAATGATAACCACTTGGAAAGTCCGAGGGAGGGTTGTTCGGTATAATCATCATATGACTACCCATCTGCATGTTTGGACATCTATATGCCCTTACCAAGAAACGAAGTACACAACATCACATATGCTAGTCTCGAGCTCAAGAGACCTTTATTCTTGTTTTAGGCGGCTGAATCGACAATGAACGAATTTAGAATATGCAGTGTTTACAAATGAATTTCAACATTGAATTACGATTCATTTGTATTAAAGCATAATCAAGGACTTTATCTATGCTGATTGCATGGGTATACAGATAAAGTATAATGAAACCATTAAAAAGTAAATTATATTAAAATAAAGATTGTTTATTTCACTTGAGTCAATATATTCTCAAGCCAACCGTTGGCTTGCAGGGCATCTACTCTAACAATCTTCCACTTGCCTTAGAGCCAACTACCCTTAACTTTAATCCCATTGCTTCGCGATGCTTTTGAAACAATGGTCTTGGCAAGGACTATGTAAGTGGATCAGCAACATTATCTGCAGAGGGGACTCTTTCGACAGATGTCTCCTCTTCCCACAATCTCCCGTATGATGTAGAACTTCCTCAGAACATGTTTGGATCGCTGATGAGACCATGGTTCCTTTGATTGCGCAATGGCACTAGTGTTGTCCCAGTACAACGGGACTGGATCAACTTCATTAGGAATAATGCCCAACTCTTGGACAAAATTCCTCATCCAAACTACCTCTTTGGCTACATCAGATGCAACAATGTATTCAGCTTCAGTGGTGGAATCCACAACGGTGTCTTTCTTGGAACCTTTCCAAGAGACAGCCGCACCATATAGCATGAATACAAAATCAGAGGTCGATTTCGAATCATCTACGTCACATTGGAAGCTAGAATCCGTGTAGCTTTCCAATTTCAATTCTCCACCCACATAGACCATGAACAGTTCTTAGTCCTTTTGAAGTACTTAAGAATATCTTTCACGGCCTTCCAATGCATTGGACCAGGGTTCGCCTGATATTTTCTTGTAACACTCAAAGCGTAAGCAACATCAAGACGTGTCGATATCATACCATACATGATACTACCAATAGCTGACGCATATAGAATACGTGTCATCATCTCTATCTCTTCATCAGTTTTGGGACACATAGCTTTTGATAGAGTAATATCATGACACATTGGTAAGTATCTTCTCTTGGACTCTTCCATATAGAATCGTTTTATAATGGTATCGATATATGTGGCTTGGGTGAGCCCCAACATCCTTTTTGATCTATCTCTATAGATTTGTATTCCTAATACATAGGATGCTTCACCCATGTCCTTCAAGGAGAATTTACTGGCTAACCCTACTTTAGTTGATTGCAGTGATCCTACATCATTCCCAATGAGTAGGATGTCATCAACATAAAGTACTAGGAATGTCATTGCACTCCCAGTAACTTTCTTGTACACACATGGTTCCTCAGGATTCTTAGCAAAACCAAACTCTTTGATAGTGCTATCAAATCTGAGGTTCCAACTCCTTGACTCCTGCTTTAGACCATATATTGATCTCTGAACTTTGCATACCTTATGCTCACTTCCTACTGATGTGTATCCCTCAGGTTGAGACATATAAATTTTCTTTTTGATGTCTCCATTGAGGAATGCAGTCTTTACATCCATTTGCCATATCTCATAGTCATACCATGATGCTATGGCTAGTAGTATTGTAATGGACTAAACATAGCAACTGGTGAAAAAGTTTCCTCATATTCAACTCCTTGCCTTTGAGTATAATCCTTTGCAACCAGCCTTGCTTTGAAGGTCACTACCTTCCCATTCGCCCCAAGCTTTATTTTGTAGATCCATTTGCACCCTATAGGAACGATTCCCTTAGGTTGTTCCACCAATGTCCAGACTTGGTTTGAATATATAGAGTCCATTTCCGACTGCATGGCTTCAAGCCATTTGGTTGAATCAGTATTAGATATTGCTTCTTTGAAATTCATTGGATCACATCCAACACAATGCTCATCATGGCTTTGTTCATGAAGAAGCGTATATCTTGCAGGTGGTCTAATAACCCTATCAGACCTTCTAGGAGCTTGTACTTCAACTACTGGTTGTTGGGGATTATGTTCAACTACTATAGTTGAGGGAGTATCTTGAATTTCTTCAAGTTCTATCATCTTGCCTTTTCTATCGAATAGAAATTCCTTTTAAAAAAGGTGGCATTTCCTGAAACAAACACTTTTGCTTCATTGGGATGATAGAAATAATATCCAACAAAATTATTTGGATATCCTACAAAATAGCACAAAGTGGATCTACTATCTAATTTGTCTCCCACTGTCTGCTTCACGTAAGCAGGACCACATATTCTCTCGTAAGAATATTTGGGAGTTTTTCCCATCCATATCTCATATGATGTTTTATCCACTGCCTTAGTATAGACATTATTCAACAACATTGCCGCAGTTTCAAGCGCAAAGTCCCAAAACGATGTAGGCAATTCAGTGAATCTCATCATTGATCGAACCATGTCCAACAAGGTTCACTTAAAATGTTCAGAAACACCATTCAATTGTGGTGTTGCTGGTGGAGTCCACTGTAAGAGAATCATATTCCCTTTTAGACAACCCAAAAATTCAGGACTCAAGTATTCTCCACTTCGATCAGATCGAAATGCCTTAATACTTCTTTCTAGCTGGTTTTCTACTTCAGATCTGAATTCTTTGAACCTTTTAAATGCTTCAAATTTGTGTTTCATCATATAAACATACCAATACCTCGAATGGTCGTCAGTAAAGGTAATGAAGTAGGATTGCCTATAATTTGTGCTAACACTTAGCGGGCCACAAATATCTGTGTGGATCAAATCCAATAGACCATGCGCACGTTCCACGTTTCCATCGAATGTAGGCTTGGTCATTTTTACTTTTAGACAGAACTCACAAGTAAGTAAAGAATTTATGTTTGACAAGTAAAACATGCCTTCTCCCACTAGTTCGTGCATCCTTCTTTGGGAAATGTGACATAGTCTAGCGTGCTATATTTGTGTGGGATTTGGATCATCTAACTTCCTTCTGTTTGTTGTTGAAATCATATTTACTTGGACATTCACTTATCATTTCCAGAACATTTCAGGCACATATAATTTCTTATGTCCGGACTTCTTGCAGTGAAATAAATATGTTCTAACTAATCGGGATTTGTAGGACTTTTAAGTGTCTTTCAGAGTTTGCCTCTTATTGGGATTGTTTTTCTTGTGAGGGGCAGAACATTTCTTTCCTTTACCTTGTGGGTCATTTTCGTCCGACGAAAGGCTCATTATAAAAACAACAATTTTTCTTATTTTATGGTAATCTCATAAGTCATAAACATATTGACTAGCTCTTCAAGGCTATCAAATATCTTATTAAACTTTAAGTTGACCATAACCCCGTCAAATGAGGAAGAGAAAAACAACAAATTCATGTTATCAATTAACTCGTTAGGAATCACATATTCCAGGTCCATCACATTCTTAATAAGCACAATCATATGTACACCATGCTCATGGGCTAGAGCCCTATCTTGCATGTGTGTAGTCATGAGCTCCATGAAAGTAGTGTGCATCATCGTATGAGTTTCATACACCGTGCAACTCTTGCACGTGCATTCGAATGTCAGCAGCATTCAAAATTTCCTCAAACTGTCCCTACAGTTCATTTGACATAGAAGCGAGCACATTACACTTTAGCTTGAACACTATGGTCCCACCATCTTGCATGCATTGTCAGTTCAACAAGACTGACATTAGTGTGTATGTCATTTTCTCTGAATTCAGAACAATTTTCCCAATCAGTCTTGAAATTAGATTCGGTTAGCTTGTTAATAACAAAATTTATTACATGACGAAATCGAAAATATACTGATACGGAAACAGAATAATGGTTGCTGATTATTTTAAAATAATTTTAAGATATAAAATATGGATTTTATTTTATAAATCTCCCTCCCACTATTTTGACATTTCCACCACCCTCTGATGAAAAAAGAGAAATCGTATTTCTTTAGTGGGCACGTAGAGTCCAATTAGCCAATTATAATCCCGAATAATATCAGCCAATTATAATTTCTAAAAGATAGAATCCAATTGCATCCCTATGCAATCTCTGCGTGTTTTGCCTCACGTTTAATAAAGACCCAATAATATGACGTCGTTTATTTTCGCGTGTCAAACCTACCCATCAATGTTGAATTGTAGTAGACGGTCGCCATGAGTTCCCTCAATAATATGAGCCGAAGTCATGTGAGTTCCACTCAATTCACATCATATGTTCTGTGGAAGTCACAGCTTTCCGGCGTAGAGGCCTCCCCAATAATATGAGCCAGACACTGTCCGCGGGTAGCGATCAACATGCAACCACGGTTGATGGAAGGCAAGGAAAAATTAAACTCTTTTAATTTTTACTTTTCCGGTTTAATATAAATTTTGAATCCTATTCAAAATTAGGGATTTTAATTTTAAAATTGTCTCATCATTTTAATTTAAAAATCGCGTGCCACGAGTTTGTATGTTTGCCGGATTCATGCAACTATATTATTTAATAATATACATACATGCATACTACTATATATCACATATATCATAATATGACATTCAACAATAAATAAGGATGATCGATCGCCAACACTATTAGATCCATGTGAGTCATACATGGATCCAGGTTCAAAATCTAGGTGAATGCAGAGATGCAAATGCAACTATTACAAGAGCTTCCAATATTTTACATGTCTTCATCTCGTTCATCGGGCCCACCATCTTCTAATCTTGATGTCCCACTATTTATAATAACTATATTTAAATAGTCATGACACATAAGGGATACATCTCATAGGGGTGGGAACGGGCCATAAACCAGGCCCACTTTAATAATATCAAATATTAAAAAAAAAACGAATAAAACAGTAAAATATCATAACATACACCTAACACATTGGTCAAGGCTCTCGATCATCCTTCATGCATTTAATATCAAATATTAACATCAATTTAATTAATTGATAAATCATATATCTAATAATTTTATCACTAAACACCACAATTATTAAAGAAATTAATAAATTAAATAAACTCCTTTATTTAATTTCCAATTAAATCAATAGTAATTGATTTCTTGTAAAACTCATTTTACCATAAATAATTAAAATCACATTCTAATTATTTATTTTACAAGAAAATTATTAATTTTCTAAAAATCAATTTTCCAAAATAAAAATTGAAACAATTTTCAAAAATATCATTACTATTAGTACTGTTATTTAATTAGTCAATTCAAATTCACTAAATAAATAATTGTGAACTCATTATAACTCTTATCGACAATCCGACAATGCTGATGTACCAAGAATACAAATCTTGTTCATATAATGAAAATTGAAAATTTCAGAGATAAAATTTTTTACCCTCCATACTTGGCACCTGCCAGTTTTGTGAACTACTTCAACAAAATAGGTAGTCTCATTCTCCTCACTCAATTAGCAGTTAAACTAACTTTCATTTTTTCCATCTTATTATATCAACTAATAAACTCTTTTATAAGCATTCTGTTTTATCTCCATCAAACTACAATCGCCAAATTCAACTCTTTGAACTTTGAATTTCTCAACGAGAACACAGAATCCGATACTTGTATGACCTCAATGGTTCAGGGATACAACTAGTTGTGGGTTCATATATCCATATGATTCACAATAACATTTATTTTTATTTGTACTTAACCTAATTAGCCTCATTCTTTTCATCAACAACTTGATCAAGAATTTCATAACTCATTTCTGATTGCACACATCGGATCATGGTAAGACATCCTGTAGCATCGCCCCATGATCCAGTAATTCTCACTAATTGTGCTTATAACGACTTTAAGTTATGGTTATCGTACAGTACGGTCCCTTTAACTTATATATCCTGATCGAACCTACAACAATTGGTATATTGATAGTTGCATACGAATTCGATAATGATGTGATGTATATTTGAGTACTAATAGTGACATTGTATGTGCAATTCAGAAAACATCTTTTCAGAATGCACACGTCCTACTCTGGCCAAAGATTAACTGTACTATTAACTCATCGGATCACATATCATATCTTAAATTAGTAAACAAACGATAAATCCCCAATTACAATGCATTTGGTCTTACGTATTTTGAAACTACACTCAATTTCGCCACCTGGTGACGATCAATGGAGTTGATAAACGGATCAAAGTTCATGCTAGTTGATAGAGCCTCTACATTATCCCGGGTCAAATTATCAATGTGGTAAAACGATAATCGTGGATTATTCACTTGATAAGTCATAACCACTTAGACAATTCGAGAGAGAGTTGTTCACTGAATCATCAAATGACCATCGATCTGTATGAATGGACATCTCCAAGCCCTTACCATGAAACATGTCGTTTACATCACAGATGTTAGTCTCAGACTCAAGCGACTTTTATCCTTTTTGTATGCGGCTGATTCGACTAGGAAACTGTTTAGAATATATGGTACACTTCTTAATGAGTTTCATGGTCTTCAATTGAGAGGCAGACCTCTTGGTACCTATTATATATTCAAAAACTTTATCTATACTGCTTGCATGAGTATACAGGTAAAGTAAATGTTACAATTGGATAAAACGTAAAATATTATTAAGACATGTATAAGATTGTATTTTGGAACTCTTGGTATTATGTTAAAGAGAAATTAAAAAATATTACAAATATAAATGATATTCAAAATTTCCAAGTCGATAAATACATGAAAATGGAAATTCAGTACAAGATATGAATTAATCTCGAATTTCAAGGCTGAGATATCTATCAAAATTGGAAAAGAATATTACATACAAGATAATTTTTCTCAACAAGGAAGGTTACAAATTTCAGTGCAGTCTAGATATGTTATGAATCTGTACTAGAAAACAGTCTGCATTCAACCTTCTAATCCAAAATCAAATTTCAAAAATTAAGGATACATGGTGAAAATGTTTTCCAAGTATGGTATGATATTATGTTTTGAAGAAACATATCGATTTATGGAAGAATTATCTCAAAATTGTGGAAGAAACATAAACCGAATTATGGTAAGATTTTCTCCTCACCACCTATAAATACCACCCTATGTCATTCAAAAATTCACATCCAAAATTTCAATAAAAATTTAAAAATTTGCTCTCAAAGTGCTCTCAAGATTTTGAGTTCTTCTTCCCAAGTTCTGTCGAGTATCGAAGTTCTACTGCTGTTCAGATCTACCAACGATATTGTTCTTCACGTTTTCATCTAGATCTAAGGCAAGTGAGCTTGTTTTAAAAGTATAACTTCGGTTATGCAATATTTCATTTTTTTGAAAGTTTTATGTAACGTCCGATAATCAGTCTACGAAAACCGCATTCATGAAAATTATTCAGATTGCTTATTTATTTTATTTAAATAATTTTAGATGCTTAAATGATATATTTTATATAATTAAATGTTTATGTGCATGATTTGACTTGAGTTCATGAAATTAAAGATTTTATCTGGATATTCGATATTCGGCCGAGGGAACAAAACCGTGGACGACCGAGATCAAAAGATTTTTTTCGGATAAATGCTGTTAAGGCTCAATAATATGATTAAATAGGATTAAAATTTTGAAAATTGCTTGAGTCCATATTATTTCACGAATCGAGCCTTATTTTATCCGAGAAGTCGATTTTAGTCAAACAATGGCTTTCAAAGGCACGAAAATTTTAATTTTAAAAGTATCTTTAATAAAAATTTATTTTATAATTACATGGGCTTAATTCACCTAGAATTAATGGGCCTAGTTATTCCTAAACCATAAACCTAAAAACCATAACTTCTAAAACCCTATTTTCGAAAATTATAAAGCCTAAACTAGGGTTCTGTAACTCCTAGCTGCAGCCGAAACACACACACAACCACACTCAAATTTTTGAAAATATCAAGGAAATTTTTGAAGGCAAATTCGCTTCCCGTTCGCTCCTCTTCTCAACCCGTGCCTTAACGGTTGAATATTCGAGCGTTTTTAACGCAAAGGCAGGTTTCTAAAATTTTTTTGCACCATTCAAATCATATTATGTGTGTTTTATGTTTTGAAGTTTGAAAATTATTTAGATGAAAATAAGAAACATTTATGGGTTTATTTTCAACGTTTTTTACGCTTTCTTGCTTGTTTGAGACGCTTTATGATTCATAAGGACACATTGTCAACATGAGACATTTAAGGGTCGTAAAAAAGTCGTTTAACAGAGAAACGTAAGCTGGAAATAACGTCTACTCGTTTTTAAAAGTGCAAAAATATTTTTTTTTAAAAGCTCTCATTTCGAAATAACATTTAAAATAACAATATTAAATCGACAATAAATGTAGCGCAGTTTAAAAATATCCAACATCATCCAAGTTCAAACGTAAACGTAAATAAGTAAAATCATAATATCAACGACGTGTAAAAATGTTTATCTCTTCTCAAAAAATTGTAAATCAAATGCGGAAAACGTGCGGTCCTCGGGTCATGTCACCGTACCAGGGCTGCTTACTCAGAGTTCGGCACCTCCAGTCTCCTCAGCATCAAGCTCACCTGCATCACACACGCCTAGTGAGTCTAAAGAATCAACAGACCTGTACCAGGAATAATGAGTACATATACAGGTACACAGCAGTGAGAAATATCATACTCAACATAACCTTGATGAACTTAAAAACATGAACATAAATGTGTCGTGTAAAATCATAACGTGTCGAATCATGTCATCATAAACGTATACAATTTCTTTTCATTTGAATTCAATTAATTAGTTGTAATTTCCGTATCAGCTTTATCGTATCAACTATATCGATGGATCTATCTACTTATAACCACAGTATCGGACGGTGGGGGACATCGGCGACATCATTACCCGTTGTGATACCCTTGTCCCACATCAAAAAAGTCAAAGATTTAAAATGAGTTTATAATGGCTTACAATGGACTTCTATAGCAACTTGGGTTAATCATTTTCGTAAAGCGAGGACGAATACGAAGTAATTGCTATAGGGGCCCATTGTGCAGTCACGCAGGTGCGGGCCCGGGCTCGGGGAGTTACAGAATGGTATCAGAGCCGGTCACTGGCATGGAACACAGGGAAATAAGTGCTATGCGGGGCAAAGTGCTACGTGCATTGGAGCCACCTCTTGAACCTGCGGGGCAAAGTGCTACATGACGGGAGCCACCTCTAGAACCTGTAGGAGCCACCTCTAGATTCTCGGTGCTGGTGGATCGATGGGTCAGGCCGCGACAAGGACTTTGCGTTCTGAAGGAGGGGTGATTGTGATACCCTTGTCCCACATCGAAAAAATCAAAGATTTAATGCATGGAGGCATGGAAGTTGCAAGGTAAATTGCCTATTTTCGAATTTCTACTAGATTTCTCGCCTAAGTATTATAATGCATGGAGGCATGGAAGTTGCAAGGTAAATTGGAAACTATATCATCAAAGTTGGCTCAAAAGAAATCCCATGACCTAGCCTCACCACTTTTGAGCCAAGCATTAGGGAAATAATCAAAGATTTAAATCCCATGGAATTGGAAGATAATCTCACTAATTAAGCAGTATAATTTTCGAAATTTGCAAGAAATATTAGAGTAAAATTGTGAGATTTGGCATGGCTTTTGGTATGATTTGAATACCAAAATAATCACCCTTCCCTCCACCTATAAATACTCCACCACTCCCACTCATTCTCACACTCAAGCAATTCGAATTCCCCTTGCTGAAAATATCGAATTCAGCAGCTCCCCCTAAGCCAAAATTCTGCCCGAATATCGTCCCAAAGTTAGGCTAGAATCAAGCCGAAGTTCTGCCCAAAGAAGGAGCGAGAAGCGATCCATTCCCGAAGCCGAGCCACCATGTTTTTCTTAGCATTCAAACACTGTAAGTGGGCTGCTTTAAATGCTTATAAATTCTGTTTTATGCATATGTGATTTTCGTATTTTTTTTGGTTTAAAAATACAGTCGAGTACCGTCGTTTTGTCTATACGTTTTTGCGAAAGTTGTTACGTTATGTTTGGCACTGTGAGGATTCCTTGAATGGGTGGAATTCCAACATATGGCCCTTAACGGTGGGATAGAACCGTTTTATGGCCTCGTCCCCTTAGAGGATTAAAACTTAGGGACTGACGTCAGTAAACCGTTAAAAGGTGAAAAATCGCAGTGTTGTTATGTTACTGATACGATGTTACTTTTAAGAAAAGCATGTTGTACGTTTATGATATGTTTCGAAAATGTTATAAAATTGTTATGTTGTGTTCAAAGTGCCCCCATTCGCTGAGTATTCCCAAATACTCACCCTCCTTACAACCCTCCCCAGATAAGCCCGAAGAACAGATCGAGGAGGAAGAGTCCGAGCAGTTTTGGGGATAGTGAATGCTCAAGGAATTCGAGCATGTTTAAGTCATTATTATTTAGACTTACGTTTCCGCATTTATTTCTGTCGTTTAGTGATTTTAGTTGTAAAAGACAATGTTTCCTTTGGATTGAAATTATGATATATAAACTTGTTCGGTTTATACTATGCTACGAAAGGCTTGTTGTTTCGATTGTGTGATTGTTAAACAACGCCGGTGTCAATCCCGAGTTTCGGGACGTAACACCCGTCCACTGTGCCCGGGCCTCGGCTCATCATATCTCATGTCATCGTATACATATACATCGTCAGTTACAACCAAATCACATCCTTCAGAAATAACATCATATTCACCACTTAATAAAATCATGCATATACGTAACTTTTTCCTTAAAACCAAGCATGCAACTTATTAATCATAATTGAGTAAAAATCGTAAAAAATATGCATAAACATTTTAAAATATCGCAAATTTGTGCTCAGGGCGCTGTCATGACCAAAATCTCACTCCGGGTGCAAAATGACCATTTTGCCCCTGGAAACCCAAAAATTACCATTTTACCCCTGGACCTCTAAAATTGACCCGAAGCTCACCGAACTCATTAAAGTGTCCCAAAACATTTTTAAAAGCATCCCTAGACGTAAACTCGAGCCCAATTCACAACTTAGTCGATTCGTTTTAAAACTTGGACTGGGGTCCAGGTTTTAAACCGTATTGACTCGAAACTCAATCAAAATTTTCCCAACCTCTTACCACACATTACAATCGCTTTAATGATCCTAAAACCTTAAAAACCAGACCCTCAATAATTCGAAAAACCCATGGAATGATGCTGGACTTTCTTGCAAGTGGTCAATCGGAAAAACCGTAGGTGCATCTTCCTTGCCAAATCCGATTCTAGCTTTCCCCGATTGAACCAGGTCCACACCAACCTCTCTTGGTTTACCTCGAGACGCTACGGACCTACTGACCCTTGACCATAGCCCCATGCTCGCAGCCACACGCCTATGTCTGCTAGCCACCACGGAAATACCAGTCACGGCCTCCCTCTAACTCACGACTCGTAGCCGCTTTAGCTTCGTGACTAGCAGCGTGCAGCCACTCTAGGCTATGACTCGGACCCATCAGGGTCTAGTTCACACCTTGGAACAGCCTTTCATGCCACTGTTTTTAACCCAAACCACCGATCTGCTCAACTCCCAGCCCATCGCGCCAACTTGCGCCCCTAGAGCTTGTCACCAACCCGAAGACAGCCTACTCTTGAGTACAGAAACCATGTAAGCAAGCCACATGACAGCCCCTTGAAACCAAAACGTGAAATCATATCAACACAACACTTGATGAAATAATATCATGCAAAACCAAATGATCTCTCATGCTATTGTCCAGATCGAAAGTTTACATGTAGGTATGCAAAAAAAGTAGTATATTAACGTGCATGATACAAAAAAAAAGTAACAAGCATGCCGTAAACGGTTGAAGAGCTAGAACGAGAGGTAGGAAGCGCCGGGAAAATATTTGCTGCAAGAACAATTGACATCCAAAATTTTTCTTGGGGAGGTGCTACAAAAACCGAGAGAATATGTGTCTGAAAGGTGGGTGTCGGCTGGTGGGGAGTGGTAAGTTCTTAGGTTTAGGGTTAGATGATAATTATGTAATATTTAAATAGCTAACAATAAACTAATGTGCCTTAACTTGATAATTAAAATTTTAAAAAGGATTTTAAGCCCAACAAGCTTAAAAGCAGGCCCATTAAGTCCAAACACACTCCCGGATAATATTTTGTGTTGGAAAGACTTTGAAAATATTAACCGAACTCTCAAAAAGTCCCTCGATTAGATAAAATTTGCATACAGCTAAAAATAAAATCCCGCGGGTAAAAATACCCATCAAAATCCCATTTTTGAATATGCCCTTTAAAAACCTTATACTAATTAATATAAATTAATCATTTTATTAAAATAATTTTCCTGAAAATTCTCCTGTCTCCGTTCCTCGTTCGAGCGTCAAATGCATCTAAAAACCCTATTGCATGGACTTTTAAAATTTCATGAATTAAATCCTATCATGCATGAATTATGCATAAAAATAATTAAACACATAATTTAAAATAAAATCCTAGATTTCATGCATTCAGGTTACGTGAATTAAATTCATGTACCTTACAACTCTTCTCCCCTTAAACAAAATTTCGTCCTCGAAATTTAGAACGTACCGAATAACTCTGGGTGGTAGCGACTCCTCATCTCGGTCTCGGTCTCGGTCTCGGTCTCCCAAGTAGCCTCCACCTCTGAATGATTCAGCCACTTGACCTTGACCATCTGGATCACTGATAGGTGTTGTTTTTACGCGTTTTATTGCATTAGTTTTAGTTGTGTTTGCATTGTGCATGCATGCATTTCATTTACATTTTGTTCATTTTTGAGTAATCATTTGCATATTATCATGTCTCACTGTTGGGTAATGAATTTGCAGGAAAAATGTTCGGAAAACCAAAAATGGAGCAAAGTGTACAAAACATAAGGCAATGGACAGAATGAGCGGTGTCCGTGCGGTAATTTTCTACCGCCCGGGCGCAAAAGATGAACAGCTGCATAACTTGACAGAAAGGTCGGCACTCGGGCGGTAATTTTCTACCGCCCGGGCGCGTGAGATGTCTTACGAAGGCCAAATTACAGAAGATTCAGCGCTCGAGCGGTAGTTTTCTACCGCCCGAGCGTGAATGCCGCACATCCAAAGCAAGTTTTCAGAAGGTGTGGCGCTCGAGCGGTACTCTTCTACTGCCCGAACGCCACCTATTTTTGGAAAAATATCATGCGCAATTCCTTGCCTTATTGGAGGGAGATGACTGATATGGAAGGGGGATTGGACGACTTTTGGACATGATTCAGAGATATTCTTCATCACTGTTCAGCCACCACAAGTCTTGGAGAGCACTTCGCGCTTGGATTGAAGATTTAAAGTTTTCCGGGCATCGTTCTTCGCGTTTTTCGTAACTTCTAGTATTTCTTATTTAGTTTTAGCGTTTGAACTTTGTTTTGTTTATTTTCAATCATGAATTCTAGTAGCTAAACGTTAAAATTTGTTGGGATTTAAGGGGATCCTACCCCAGACTTTGATTTAGTTAATCTATATTTCGATTATTGATTTGTTCTTGATTATACTATTGTTTGAGCGTGTTGTTAAAGCGTAGCTAACTTTAATAACAACTTTTATATCGTGAGTGAGTTCGAGAGAATAACTTGTGATAGGATCGAATAGTATAATCCACGGATCTATAATTTACATAGATATATGAAATTGGATACGTGCCGATAGTCATAGTCCTAAGGGTCGAAAACTAGGGGGTTTTATAGATCGAAATGCGATTCACTCTTGATAAATAATTAAAGATATTTAATTACTTCATTGAGTAGAATTAGTTTGGCATAGCTCGAGAGAGTGTGTTCAATAGAATAGGAAATCCTGTCGGAAGAGTATTTCCCAATTGAACGAATTAATTAATTAACGAGGGGTAGGTGAGCCGAAATTCCCAACAAATTCACTTTTTATTGAAACTAAATTAATTGGTCTAGCATTTAGATTTTAGCATTTAATTCTTGAATCCATTGATCAAGTTTTATTTTATGTTATTAGTTGTAAAACCAACCACTCAAATTTCGTGCTAAAGATTTCGTAACTGAAAGTAATAATTGTTAAACACAGTTTTCAGCGGAACGATACTCGTACTCTTGTACACTATATTATTACTTGACATCGTTCACTTGCGGTTAATTTTTGAGCATACAAAACCATAATTTTATTAAAGATTTAACAGTGCAAGTTTTGCTCGATCAAGTTTTTGGTGCCGTTGCCGGGGACTGTTAATCTACAATTTTATTTTTAGTCATTTTCTTTAGCGTTATTTTATTTTTCTTTAGCTAACACTCCATATTTTATTCCAGATATCTTGTCTAGTGCATGCCAAAGTCACTTGACGTGGAGCTTGAGTTTGATCCTGAAATCGAAAGAACTTTCCGCAGGAGAAGACAGCAGCAGAGACTAAAAGAACTGATGGAGAGGCAGTTGAATGATCAAGAGGAGGAACGTCGTGAAGATAGACATGTGGAGATACCGCGCCGCATACCAATTCTGGAGTATGCCCAACCTTCTTTGGAGGGTGCACGCACTAGCATTGTGAGGCCTATCGTGCGGGCAAATCACTTTGAAATCAAGCCAGCCATAATCCAGATGATTCAGAACACAGTCCAATTTGGAGGAACTGCAGTAGATGACCCAAACACGCACATCGCGGATTTTCTTGAAATTTGCGATACTTTTAAATTCAATGGAGTTTCTGATGATGCTGTTAGGTTGCGTTTGTTTCCTTTCTCCTAACGTGATAAAGCTAAAGCGTGGTTAAATTGTTTACCTGTAGGTTCGATCGCTACATGGGAGGACATGGCGAAAGCATTTCTCATCAAATACTTCCTTCCCCCCAAGACCATGAAGCTGCGGGCAGACATTACAACATTTGCTCAATTCGATCAGGAATCTTTAAATGAGGCATGTGAACGCTTCAAGGATCTACTACGAAGATGCCCACATCACGAGTTACCACTTGGGTTAGTCGTTCAAATATTTTATTATGGTTTGCTTACTCCTAATCGTACTATGATAGATGCTGCTACTTGTGGAAACCTGTTGAGAAAAACCGCGGAGGAAGGATATGAATTGTTAGAGGAGAAGGCTGCTAGCAGCTATCATCCTCAATCTGAAAGAAACAACCAGCGGAAGAGTGCAGGAGTTCACCAGGTAACTGCTTTTTCTGTTATTACTGCACAACTTGATGCTTTAAACAGGAAACTAGACAGCTTGAATGTGGGTGGCACGGCGATGCGTCTTCAAGAGATATTCTGTGAAAAGTGTAGAGGGGAACACTATGCGAAGGACTGTCAAGATGACAATCCATTCTATGTGCAAAATGAGGCACCGGTGAATCAAGTGGGAGTCCAAAACCGCCCAAGGAATGACCCTTATTCGAACACATACAATCCTGGGTGGAGGAAACATCCCAACTTCTCATGGGGCGGTCAAAACAGTCAGAATAGACCGCAAGGAGGACAACAATATGGGAAACAACCGATGTACAGATCCGATCCTCCTAGAGAAGAAAAGTCCAACTTGGAGCAAATGATGTCTAAGTTTATTTCATCCACTGAAACTAGACTTCAAAACCAAGATGCATCGATAAAAGGGCTCGAGAATCAAATTGGACAGTTGGCAAAGATGATAGCAAGTAGAGAGCCGGGCACCTTGCCAAGTAATACCGAGACTAATCCAAAAGAGCAAGTGAAGGCCATTGAGTTGAAGAGTGGGAAAATTTTGGAGTCAAAGGGAAAAGAAAAATTCAAACATTGGATGAGCAGACTGCGACATCTAAAGGTAAGCCTTCTAACTCTACACTAGCACCCACTGCACAACCTAAAATTGTTATACCTCCTCCTTTTCCTGCAGCATTGAAAAAAGCAAAACTAGATGCACAATTCGGTAAGTTTCTTGAGGTATTTAAAAAATTGCATATCAATATTCCCTTCGCCGATACTTTAATGCAAATGCCTAGTTATGCTAAATTTTTGAAGGACATTTTAGCTAATAAGAGGAAGTTGGAGGATCACATGACAGTGAGCTTAACTGAAAATTGCTCCGCTTTGGTGCAAAACAAAATCCCACCGAAACTAAAAGACCCAGGGAGTTTCTCTATTCCTTGCATGATTGGTGATGTTGTTTTTCATAAAGCGTTATGTGATCTTGGTGCAAGTATTAATCTTATGCCATTGTCTGTGTTTAGGAAACTTGGGTTGGGAGAGCCTAAGCCGACGAGGATGTCCTTGCAACTGGCTGACAGATCTGTCAAGTACCCCGCCGGAGTGATTGAGGATGTGCTAGTGAAAGTGGACAAATTCATTTTTCCTGCGGATTTCGTGGTTCTCGACATGGAGGAGGATACAGAGATGCCTCTAATTTTGGGGAGACCGTTCCTTGCAACTGGCAAGGAACTGATTGATGTGCAAGAAGGGAAGTTGAGATTGAGAGTGGGCGAGGAAGAGATTACTTTTGATGTTTTTAATGCACTTAAGCACACACTGCATTCTGATAGTTGTTTTAGAATTGATGCTTTTGACTCTCTTGTGTCTCACTATGTGTAGGATGCTCTTAGGGACCCTTTGGAGGCCACTATCACTACTGAATTGGGAGAAGAGGAATTTGATGAAGAAAAAGATGAAATAGTGGCACACTTTAATGCCAACCATCCATGGAGAAAGCCAATGAGGATGCGACTGGAGGATCTACGAGAACGAAGAGATTTGACCCCTCAAAGGTCAAGCATCGAGGAGCCACCAACACTTGAGCTAAAGCCGTTGCCTCCACACCTCAAGTACGTTTACTTAGGTGAGAACAACACTTTACCTGTCATTATTTCTGCTGCTTTGACAGATGTGATGGAAGACAAACTGTTGGAGGTTCTGAAAGCGCACAAGGGTGCATTTGCTTGGAAGGTGGCGGATATCAAAGGGATCAATCCATCAGTCTGCATGCACAAGATCTTGATGGAAGACAAGTACTCACCTCTTGTGCAACCTCAGAGAAGATTGAATCCAAAGATGCAAGAGGTAGTAAAGGAAGAAACGATTAAGCTTCTCGATGCAGGTATTATCTATCCTATATCTGATAGTGCATGGATAAGTCCGGTTCAGTGTGTGCCAAAAAAGGGTGGGATTACTGTGATTACAAATGATAATAATGAACTATTACCCACCAGGACTGTTACGGGATGACGTGTGTTCATTGATTATAGGAAATTGAATGATGCCACCCGAAAAGACCACTTTCCCCTTCCCTTTATTGATCAAATGCTTGAGAGGTTAGCAGGTCATGATTTTTATTGTTTTCTAGATGGGTATTCGGGGTATAATCAAATCACCATTGCACCTGAGGACCAAGATAAAACCACTTTCACTTGTCCTTATGAAACTTTCGCTTTTCGTCGCATGCCGTTTGGTCTTTGTAATGCCCCTGCCACATTTCAACGTTGCATGACCGCTATATTCCATGATATGATAGAAACTTTTCTTGAAATTTTTATGGATGACTTCTCTATTTTCGGCCCTTCTTTTGATGACTGTTTGCAGAACTTGAAGGTGGTGTTGTTGAGATGGGAGGAGACGAATTTGGTGCTAAATTGGGAAAAGTGCCATTTCATGGTACAAGAGGGAATTGTCCTAGGGCACAAGATTTCGGAGCACGGAATAGAGGTGGATAAGGCGAAAGTTGAAGTTATCAAGAACTTACCACCTCCGGCGTCCATAAAGGGAGTTAGAAGTTTTCTAGGCCACGCCGGTTTTTATCGGTGTTTTTTTTTTCAAAAATTGCCAAACCTCTATCTTCCTTACTTATGAAAGATGTGCCATTTGATTTCAATTCTGACTGTTTACAAGCGTACGAGAACTTGAAGGAGCGCTTGGTGACGACTTCTGTCTTGGTAGCACCGGATTGGGATCTACTTTTCGTGATCATGTGCGACGCCAGTGACACTGCAGTGGGGGCCGTACTTGGCCAGTGGCAAAACAAGGTATTTCATACAATTTAGTATGCAAGTAAGACCTTAGATGAGGCTCAATTGAATTATGCAACAACTGAAAAGGAATTACTTGCAGTAGTATTTGCACTTGACAAATTTCATTCATACCTTGTTTTGTCCAAAGTACTTGTATTCACTGATCATTCTGCCCTTAAATACTTACTTGCTAAAAAAGATGCAAAGCCACGCTTACTTCGGTGGATTTTATTATTGCAAGAGTTTGACTTAGAAATCAAAGACAAGAAAGGTATTGAGAATGTGATAGCAGATCACTTGTCTAGATTAGAATTTATTTGTGATGATTCTGTCGATCATGCTATCAATGATTGGTTCCCTGATGAGCAACTATTTGAAGTGAGAAATTGTCCTTGGTATGCAAATTTCGCTAACTTTCTTTGTCACAGGCACACCTCCACCAAACTTATTTTTTCACCAACGAAAGAATTTCTTTTCTGACGTGAAATACTATTTTTGGGAGGAACCGTTTTTTGTTAAAAATTTGTGCAGATGCCATGATAAGAAGGTGTGTTGCAGAGGAAGAGTTCGATCAAATTCTCAACCATTGCCATGACCGTGAGGTAGGTGGTCATTTCGGACCAACAAGGACGACATCCAAGGTACTTGAATGTGGCTTTTATTGGCCAACCCTCTTTAAAGATGCTCGTTCTTATGTGCTACATTGTGATAAATGCCAGCGGTCAGGTAACATCTCTAACCGTCATGAAATGCTTGATGTGTGGGGGATAGACTTCATGGGACCTTTTTCCAGTTTGCTCACGAAAAAATACATCTTGGTTGCGGTGGATTATGTGTCTAAGTGGGTAGAGGCGGAAGCGTACGCCACTAATGATGCTCAAGTGGTCATAAAATTTTTAAAGAAAAACATTTTTAGCCGATTTGGAACACCACGAGCAATCATTAGTGATGGTGGCACATATTTTTGCAACAAACTATTTGAAAAACTTTTGAGCAAATATGGTGTCACACATAAGATCTCTACCCCCTATCACCCCCAGACGATTGGTCAAGTGCAAGTGTCAAACCGAGAGATAAAGCGAATTTTGGAGAAAGTGGTAGGTGTCAGTAGGAAAGATTGGTCGGTGAGGTTAGATGATGCTCTTTGGGCATATAGGACTGCTTTTAAAACACCTATAGGCACTACACCGTATAGGCTTTTGTTTGGTAAAGCATGTCATCTACCTATAGAGTTGGAGCATCGCGCATACTGGGCCACAAAAGCACTGAACTTTAATTTTACTGATGCAGTGAACAACGTTTGCTTCAATTGGATCAGTTAGAAGAGTTCCGAAATCTGGCCTATGATCTAGCCATGTCATACAAAGAAAAGACGAAGAAAGCTCATGATAAGCGGATCATTGAAAGAGAATTCAAAGAAGGACAAAATGTTCTGCTCTACAACTCCTGGTTGCGACTATTTCCCGGAAAATTGAAGTCACGATGGTCCGGTCCATTCGTGATCTCGAAATTTTACCCATCAGGAGCTGTAGATTTTAAAGATGGAAAGGATGGGACATTTACGGTCAATGCCCAGCGCCTGAAGCACTACATGGGTGGCACAGTTGAGCCACAACTTGGAATCACCCGGTTCCAAGACAATTCAAACTGAGACCGACCGACAGTCTAGCTCTCGACTGTAAATTGAGAACTTACTTTTATTCCCTTCTCTTGCATTTTAATTTGATTTTTCTTTCTTGTCATTATCTTTTATTTTCTTTTACTGTTGTTTTGTTTTTTTTAAAAAAAAAGGGAATGGGTGTGAATTTCCCAGAGAGCTCGCCGATCGGGCGGTAATTTTCTACCGCTCGAGCGCGACCACAAAATGCAAAATGTCCAGAGAGCTCGGCGCTCGGGCGGTATTCTTTTATTGCTCGAGCGCGAACATTTGCCCCAAGAGTTTTTTCCAGAGAGGCTGGTGCTCGAGTGGTAGTTTTTTACCGCTCGAGCGCGCCTGCTTTAAAAATGCGAGAACCCCTTTTTCCCTTAACATTCTGCGAAAAATCCCTCCCCAAATCCCTAACTCCTCTCACCCCATTTTTCGATTTTGTGGTGCAGATCTTCAATCCAGACTCGAATTCTCGGTAAAGTGGAACAATCGGCTTAGGAAAAAAAGAATCTTCCTCTCTCCGGTCACCCACCATCTCCATCTTCACACACCATGGCTCCCAAGAAACAAAGAGGTAACCCCGGCTCCTCTACATCATCTTCCGCCTTTGATAGACATCATTTTGTTAGTATGGAGGCTAGGGCTAGATACGAGCATGCCAAAATTCACCGAAACCCGATAGCCGAGAGGGGAGTCCGGAGACAGTTTGAGGATAGACACTTGGGTATTTTTGTCGATTTGGAACAGCGTGAATCGGAACAATTCGGTAATCAACCTAAGGAGGCGGTAGTCTCAGTGGTTCGCGAATTCTATGCCAATGCGGCGAAGGGGATAGACGGTATGGTTTTTGTTAGGGGCAGACATGTACCGTATGACTCGGTTACGATCAATGCACTGTTAGAGACAGCGGAAGTCGCTTCCAGACATTAGTCGCCAACCCAAATTATGATACTATTCTCGCAACATTGTGCCATCCAGGCGCGATGTGGAAACCATTGGGCGGCTCACCAAGCTGTTTTGACGAGAAATTTTTGAAAGCTGAAGTTGCCCTTTGGTATTTATTTGTGGCTCGGAGGATGATGCCGGTCTCGCATAAGAGCGAGGTAGAGCGGGCGGTGCTACTTTATGCTTTGACCGAGGGATACGACATCAATGTGGGAAAACTTATAAATTATCAAATCACACTGAGCGCCCACAACAGTCATGTCGGCTTGTTCTTTCCCACCATCATCTCTGAGTTGTGTGCTAGAGCGGGAGTTGTATTTCGCGATGATGAGGAGTGGTTGCAGCCTATGAAACCTATTTGTGTGGACTACCTCCAGCGGAAAGGTGCTAAACGAATCAGTGAATTCCCCCCTCAGGAGGAGGAAGCCGGCGGATCAAGCACTGCCATCCCACGACATATGCCACAACAACCCCAAAGGCGACCCCAAAATGAAAAAATCAATGAAACCCTCGCCTTCATGACGGATCAAAATCAGATCAACTCGTACCTCATTGACCATGCAGCTCAAATGGATTCCATGTTTCCCTTTTTTTCTCATACACGGGGGCATTGACCCAGGCACCTTCCCACCGACTATGCCACCCACTCCCCCGTTCCATTTTCAGTACGACTACCAGCAGCAGGGGGACGCTGCCGGAGTGCCACCACCTGAGCACGACGACGACGAGTCTTGACCAGGGGAGTTTACTGTTTCCCCTTCTTTGCCACTTTTATTTCTTTACCGCTTTCTGTTTTCTTTCTTATCGTTGTTTCAGTCTAGCATGTTTTTAGCTTTCATGTTTATTAGTCTGCATTTTTGTTTGCATTTCTGTATTCTGAGTTTTTTGTGCAATGGGGACATTGCACACGTCTAGTATGAGGGGGTCGTCGTACGTCTTCTTATTTGTTTGCGTTCGTATTTGTCTTGCATGAGTGTCAGTGATGGTGATACTAGTAAATTGGTAGCCGATGATGATTGTGGGATGAATGAACTGCATGTTATTTAGTCTGATCACTCGCTGTGATTCCCCAAGTTTATTGAATTTTGGTTATGCACACATAGTGGATTTTAATAGTGGTGTCGATGACAGTGAAGTTCAAAAAAATCTGTGAGGGGAGCCGGAGAAACATTAGATGCGAGTTGAACTTGAATGAATGTCTGTTGAAATGAGGGACTAAGAAGTAGCATGAATTCGAGTAGCAAATCAAGAGTATATATCAAACATCCTTCTTCCAATCGTGCATAGGACCTGAAAATTCATCCTTAGGCCAGATAAATAAACATATACCAAAGCCTAGCGAGTACATATGAGAAAACTATGCACCAAAAAAAAAGAAAAAAAATGGAATAATAAAGGGGATGTAAGGTGTGGGGGAGCCGAAAAGGGATGAAATCCTATCCCAAAGGCTAAAAAAGAAGGAGATGTAAGATGAATGTCAGAGAAAATTTCTGACAAGGGCATAGTCAAAATGATCTACGTACTCCCAATATCCCTAAGCCACTTGATCAGTTATAACTATTGACCCCATGCCTTTTGATGTTTTACCATGAAATTCTACCACTTTATGTGTTTACTGGTCGTTCCCAAATAGAAACAGAACTCAGGAGAGCGAGATTTGCGTTGACTTGTCTATTTGGCAACCCACATGATTTGCGAATAAAACTGTCTGAAACACAAGCTAGAAAAATCCACTGCACACACAACTACACTCTGTTGGAAAAGAACAAATTATGTGCAATGTTTTGAAGGGGGCAATAATTTATGTTGTGATTTGACTAAGTGGATGTGGTTCAAACACCCGCTGAGGCAGGAGATACCGGTTCGCTACTTCACCATCATTTTAGTTGTTTCAGTATCCTCCGTATTGTGATTGTTTTCATATTTTGGTTGTGGTCTGTAACCTATTTTGCTTGAGGGCAAGCAAAAGGTTCGTATGAGGGGGTTGATAGGTGTTAGTTTTTACACGCTTTATTGCATTAGTTTTAGTTGTGTTTGCATTGTGCATGCATGCATTTCATTTACATTTTGTTCATTTTTGAGTAATCATTTGCATATTATCATGTCTCACTATAGGGTAATGAATTTGAAGGAAAAATGGTCGGAAAACCAAAAATGGAGCAAAGTATACAAAATAGAAGGCAATGGACAGAATGAGCGGCGCCCGCGGTAATTTTCTACCGCCCGGGCTCGAAAGATGAACAGCTGCATAACTTGACAGAAAGGTTGGCGCTCGGGCGGAAATTTCTACCGCCCGGGCGCGTGAGATGTCTTACGAAGGCCACATTACAGAAGAGTCAGCGCTCGAGCGGTAGTTTTCTACCGCCCGAGCGCGAATGCCGCACATCCAAAGCAAGTTTACAGAAGGTGTGGCGCTCGAGCGGTATTTTTCTACCGCCCGAACGCCACCTATTTTTGGAAAAATATCATGCGCGATTCCTTGCCTTATTGGAGGGAGATGGCTGATATGGAAGGGGGATTGGACGACTTTCGGACATGATTCAGAGATATTCTTCATCACTATTCAGCCACCACAAGTCTTGGAGAGCACTTCGCGCTTGGATTGAAGATTTGAAGTTTTCCGAGCATCGTTCTTCGCGTTTTTCGTCACTTCTAGTATTTCTTATTTAGTTTTAGCATTTGAACTTTGTTTTGTTTATTTTCAATCATGAATTCTAGTAGCTAAACGTTAATATTTGTTGGGATTTAAGGGGATCCTACCCCAGACTTTGATTTAGTTAATCTATATTTCGATTGTTGATTTGTTCTTGATTATACTATTGTTTGAGCGTGTTGTTAAAGCGTAGCTAACTTTAATAATAACTTTTATATCGTGAGTGAGTTCGAGAGAATAACTTGTGATAGGATCGAATAGTATAATCCACGGATCTACAATTTACATAGATATATGAAATGAATACGTGCCGATAGTCATAGTCCTAAGGGCCGAAAACTAGGGGGTTTTATAGATCGAAATGCTGATTCATTCTTGATAAATAATTAAAGATATTTAATTACTTCATTGAGTAGAATTAGTTTGGCATAGCTCGAGAGAGTGTGTTCAATAGAATAGGAAATCCTGTCGGAAGAGTAGATCCCGATTGAACGAATTAATTAATTAACGAGGGGTAGGTGAGCCGAAATTCCCAACAAATTCACTTTTTATTGAAACTAAATTAATTGGTCTAGCATTTAGATTTTAGCA
Organism: Primulina eburnea; assembly: GCF_022965805.1. NCBI lineage: Eukaryota > Viridiplantae > Streptophyta > Magnoliopsida > Lamiales > Gesneriaceae > Primulina > Primulina eburnea. The sequence goes on from NC_133108.1 coordinate 29,479,661, forward strand.
TTTAATTCTTGAATCCATTGATCAAGTTTTATTTTATGTTATTAGTTGTAAAACCAACCACTCAAATTTCGTGCTAAAGATTTCGTAACTGAAATAATAATTGTTAAACACAGTCTTCAGCGGAACGATACTCGTACTCTTGTACACTATATTATTACTTGACATCGTGCACTTGCGATTCATTTTTGAGCATACAAAACCATAATTTTATTAAAGATTTAACAGTGCAAGTTTTGCTCGACCAATCACCTTATTCCGGAGCCTTTTCTACTGTCTGTCCAGAATCAGGCGTGGGTCTCTCCCCAAAATATAGGTGCGGCGTCAGCTGAGGTAGCTCATATTTAAGCATGTATTTGACATGTACTTACGCAACATGAAGACGTGGAACACATTATGAACTCCCACCAGATTCGGCGGTAAAGCAACTCTATAAGCGAGTGTCCCAACTCTCTCTAGGATTTATGCACAGATGAAAAATGAGAGAGTTCAGCGATGGAAGGAGTTGGTTTCTCGGAAACAAGATACTTATTTTAGAGTGGCTGATGATTGAAGTTTGAGGATGAAGGATAGATGGGTAGTTCCTGATACTTCTGAGTTGGGCCAGGGCATGTTGCGGTGTGTACATTGTAGTCGATATTCTATCCACCCTGGTGGCAAGAAGATGTATAAGGATCTACGTTCTCAGTTTTGGTGGAAAGGAATGAAACGTGATGTAATTTATTTTGTACGTCGATGTCTCAATTTTCAACAGATCAAAGCCGAGAAAAGAAGGCCAGGAGGTGAAATGAGGAGTTTAGAAGTACCGACTTGGAAATGGGAGCGCATATCGATGGATTTTGTGACTCATTTGCCAAGAAGCAATGGAACTATTGATGCTATTTGGGTGATTGTTGATAGATTTACGAAAGTTGCACATTTTATACCCTATAGCATGAGTAGTACGTACTTGACAATGGAACAATAGTATATACGAGAGATTGTACGGTTGCCTGGGATTCCAGTGTATATTATATTTGATAGAGATCCTCGATTTACTTCTCATTTTTGGGAAAGATTACAAACTATGACGGGGACAGAGTTGAGATTGATTACAACTCATCCCCAGAAAGATGGTCAGACTGAGCGTACTATTCAGACGCTAGAGGATATGTTGCGTGCTTATGTTATGGATTTTAAATCTGCTTGGCAGCCATCTATTCCAATGGTGGACTTTGCGTATAACAATAGTTATCACAGTAGTATTCAGATGGCTCCATTTGAGGCATTGTATGGGAGACGTTGTAGATCTCCATTATACTGGGATGATGTTGATCGAGCTGCAGTCACAGGTCCTGATATGACTCTTGAGATGGAACAGAAAGTAAAGTTGATACAACAGCGATTGAAAGCTGCTCAAGATAGACAGGCTTCCTATGCAAATAAAATACGAAGACCCTTAGAGTTTCAGCAGGGCGATCGAGTATTTTTGAAAGTTTCATCCTTTTCGTGGCACAGTGCGATTTGGTATGAAAGAAAGTTGGCACCGAGATATGTTGGCCCATATGAGATATTTCAGCGGATACGAACTTTGGCTTATCGATTGGCTCTACCTCCATCTTTATTTGGTATTCATGATGTGTTTCATGTGTCGATGTCGCGAAAGTACGAGCCAGATGCTTCACATGTGTTAGAGTTAGATCCTGATGTATCTTATATTGAGAGACCAGTTTGTATTTTGGATCGATCTGAATGGAAACTCGTAATAAGTTTATACCGATGGTGAAGGTTCAGTGGGAGCATAGAGGTGTTGGAGAGGCCACTTGGGAGACAGAGCGGCATACGAAAGAGCTCTACCCCATGCTTATTTTGATGGTATGACGTATCTTTATTTATGCATGTTATTACTGTTGTTGATTAATTTCGGGGTTGAAATTCATTTAAGGGGGGTAGAAATGTAATACCTAAAGTAAATATTACAAATTGTTGTTTTAGTAATGTGATATTATTAAATAATTAACGATTTTTAAAGAATCAAATACTTGGTCATATGAAGTCCAGATGATTTAAGATTTGGATGTAACATAGAAAACTCAAAGATATAGAAGTTTCATGTTTTGAGTTTTGAAAATTTTGATCGTTTGATTGGTCCAACGGGATGTACCGGTATTAAAATGTTAAATATTATATAATATATATTATAATATAATATAATATAAAAAAAATTTAAGCGGATTCAATTCCACCACATGAACAGAGAGTGGGAGGCAACACACGTGAAATAGAGGGAAGAAAAGAAGTAATACAAGTTTTGAATTTTCTTTTCGATCGTGCGACTTATCGGTTTATCCAATTGACGAATCGACTTCAGTTTTGAGATCGTTGACACGAGGTCTTCGATTTGAGGTATAAATTTTATAGTTTTGGTGATGTTTGAAATTCGTCGATTTCTGCAATAAATCCAATAAATTGTTAAATCATACTGAAATTGAAGATTGTTGAATAGTGTATGATCTTAACGAAGTAGAGAAGATTATTGTGTTTTTGTTTTGAACTATTCCTAATTTATTATAATTAGGGATTTTAATCGTTGAATTGAGATTGGAGAGTTGTTTGTTAGTTGTTATTAATTCTGATTGTATATTCCGAGTCTACGAAGTATAGGCTCCACATTGATATAAAGTTTTCGTAATTTGACGGATGTTGTAAAATAGCCTATTATTTGAAGTTAATTAATTAGGGTGTATTTTATGGTAGTATTGTGAATTAAATACACTAGAATATTAAATTGCTGAACGATAAGAATTTATAATCGAGTTTTATATTTTTTTGAATTAATTGTTATAGGGCTATTTGATGTGATATATTGAGGCTGTTATGATTGTGTTGATACGGTGACAATGGTCTGATAATTGTTGTTTAATTATTTAGATACATCACAAGTCTCGGGATCAAAGAAATAGCCAGATTTTATATATGCTCGATTATCATATACGTGTTGACGTACGAGCATACGTTGTTATTGTTTAGTATTGATGATTATTATTGCGTTGAACGATGGTAAATCACCGGAATTGGGTGATTTGATATTATATATGTTGTTGTTTATTATTGTTGATGTTGTTGGCTGTCGTTATTGGGAGACGTCACGTTGATGTCGTTCGTTCAACGATATTGATGTCGCGCAAGTTGGGGTGCGACGTATTTTTGATGTTATTAGTTCGACGATACCGCTGTCGCCGGTGTTGGGGTGCGACGTATCGTCGATGTTGTCGTTGCAATGGTATGAGAATGATGTTGTTGATGTCGTGGATGGTTGGTGACTTGATTGTCCAGAGACAGCAAAGGGAGTATTTCAGTTATCATTCCAGTTATATTTATGTTGTTAATATAACTGTTATGTATTACGATGATGATTGTTGTGTATGCTCACCTTTTGGGGGTTGTTTCTGTTGGACACGTTACAGGATTATGCTGTGAGACAGGATAGTGGTAAAGGACTAGGTGTGTCTAGTCAAGCAGTCCTGTAGAAAATATTAGATAGAGACAATATAACTTATTGTCTTATTTGAGTTGTATGTGTGTATTTATTATACTGTTTATGCTACACTGACGTGGATAGTGTGGTGATTGCACTATTTTGTTGTATATGCATTATATTATTACATCGTCGGAAAGAAATTTTTTATGCATATGACGTCACATGTTGTATGATTACGTGGAGAGGTTTGGGGCGCCACAGGTATCATCATAAAAATCATGTAAAGAAATTAATTACAGACTTGAGGCTTGACGACTGAGCTTTCTGGAACTGGCAGTGGCACAACCCTTTCAGGAACATTGCTATGATAACAACTGAAACGTTTACTACTCGTTTTTTCTTAAAAATATGCTAGAAAATTTTTTTTATTTAAAATCTTCGGCCTAACTATGCCTATATAAATACATTTTTAAAATCCTTTTGCTTCATTTAAAAATAAATCAACCAGCTACTATTTGAAGATCCAAAAGAAAATGATTCAACCATAAAGTCATAAAACGTCAACCATCCTAACTTTAACATTTTCACAATAACTTAACTCTAACATCCTCTCGAAAACCTCTCAAAATCATCATAAGTCATAAAATCTAAAAAAAACAACATAAATCATTTAGCATAAGTCATAACGCAAGTCATAAACGTAATTTATTTGCGGAAAACTAGCGCTGGTCTTTGGGTTGGGCGAACCTTCAGTCCAGGAAGATCAACCATCAAGTTCCTCATTAACATCAACATCATGCTCACCTGCATCGATCACACCTAGTGAGTCTATTGACTCAGCAAACCTTAACCATGATAACAAGTAAAACATATACATTCACATGCAACAGTGAAAATAATTTTACTTAAAATAGCTTTTCATTAACATGCATAAACTTAAACATTTTTTCTTTCATCATATACATTTTTCTTTTCATCATACACATATATGTTTTCCTTTTATTGAATTCGGATCGTTAATTGTGACTTTCGTTTCAGCTAAAGGTCGATGGATCCATCTACGTGTAACCACAGTACTGGGCAGTGGGGACATCAACGTCACTCTCACCCATCAACTGAGTCTTGGCCTTACATATCATCATATCATGTCGATGGAAATACGGTTGTCGGGCTCCCTCTGAGGTCATCTCCCCCAAACGAGCTCCTTTTGTGACCTTTTCTCTCATGATACTTCCAATCTTATCATCGTATTAGTCACAATCACTTCACCTCCTCCAACAATACATATTTTCATCACTTATAAAAATTCATGCATATATATAAATCATTTTTCTTTTAAACCAAGCATGCAACACGTCTTTTAGTGTTAACATTTCATCATAAAATTTCATAAACATTTAAAATAAACATATTAACATTATTTACAGCAGTCAGGGCACTGCCAGGACGTCTAACAATTTTCAAGTGTAAAATGATTGTTTTACCCCTAGAAGGATAACTTTTAATATGTAATCCCTAGACCTCGAAACGACGCCTCAAATAATTTCAAACTTAACTTATTACCTTAAAACCCTCCCTTAAATATTCCTTAGGCTTAAAATTTATGTTTTCGATAATTTCCTCGATTCATTTTTAACTTAGACATACATCCCGGTCTTGACTCGTATGACTCGAAACTTAACCAAAACTTACCAAACTTGAACCAAAGCTTAATAACTCCTAAATAAACCATATTCAACCGAAATCAAGCAAACCCAGTCCCTTCAACACGCCTAGGAAGCTACTGAATTTTCTTGCTCAAGAGTCCAAGCTCTATTGTGATCTGTACCTAAGCTATTTCGATTCCGGCCCTTAACCACTCAGTCCATACCCTAGTAGACCCTCCTAGGACTCTAACCAAACCCTATAGGACCATATTATACCAGCCCCCCTAGCCCATGCACATAAACGTGCAGGTTTCCTCCTAAGCTCTCGGCCGCGGCTAGGAAGAGTCCTAGTCGTACGCACCTCCCTTTATGCCCTTCCATCCATGCGTGGACCTTCCTTGCTCATGGCTAGGACCCTCACGAGTCCAGCCCTTCACATTGAAATAATCCCTCACAGCTGCCTTCCCTTTATTATTCAAAAGCCGCACCTAGCCCTAATAGTCCAACCACCGTTCGGTCCCTCTCATAGCTTGTGGGAACCCGGACGCTAATCATCTTCTTAATCGTCTTTGGGATTTAATTATCTATTCAGATAAATAGGGTCTAAAAATTTTTCTTTTTAAAATAAAGTGCGGAAGGTAATGACATCTACATAATATACATATCTGTATAAAAACTAAAGTTCAGTAGAAAAGTACAATACTGTACAACCTAGGTCTAAGGTTCAATTACTACATTCAAGTGATAAACCAAGTCTGCTACAAGTCCGGAATCACCACGCTAAACTCGTCTTCTCTCATCGTCATCTCGACCCTGATCCAGCCCCACCTGTTGTCATGCACACATACAAAACAAGACAACAGCCGGATAACTCCGGTGAGAATAAATCCCAGTATAAAACATGGTAATCATGTATCTAAACAAACTAATTCATAAAACATGCGATCATGTATAAACACAATATATTTCATAATCTATGAAATTAAGCATGCAACTCAAATCAGATAAACATGTATATCAACAGTCTAAATCATAAAACATGCTAGCACAACTGAAAGCAATAACGATGGGTCCCATGATCTAGGAGCCACATCCATATAAGCATGAAGTCCTAATCAAATCATGTCTAGACTTGACTCGATCTATAACTCTAGGGATCCCGGGGTGAATAAGACGATCTATCACCTACTCTCCAATCGGGGTGACGGTACGTCTTATTCCTAGACTTCGGCCTGATCTGTATCCGCATCTACAATAGGGGCGGTGATCTTCCCCTAAGCTGTGATATCGCCGAACGTCTAGAAGTCTGCCTGATCTCCAGACTGTCCTATCTTAATGCATGAATACAAAATCTGTAACAAGCATAATCATCTTAATGCGATGTAACATGATCTGTAAACAAAGCATAATCATCTTAACATAATTTGCATACCAGATCTATAAACAACTCTAATCATGTCAAGATATATCATAATCATCTCAAAATAAAACAATGAACAAGTATGTGATTTTATTGGGCAACTCAAATGCGATCTCAATTGAGTTGTTTCTTCCCGAATATCACATGAATTATACCTTTGTCGTCCCCCTCTGAGGAAGACGAAGTCTTGAAGTCCAGTCTGTCCATATCCGATCTGAAATGACAAAATCAAATACACTGTATCAATGTGTAACTCAATTCACAATCTGTTCTGATCAATACTCAATTCAGTATACAATCTGATCAATGTCTGAACAAGATACAATCTGAGTCATATCAATAATATCCCGATATAATCTAAATCATATCTGAATCTGATCAATCTGTTCCAGCATATGAATATCTAACAAATACATCTTCAGAGATGCTGACATACAAAACACAGACATACGGTATTCTTTCTTCGATCTGACTTCACATATCTACTGAATAATCTATCCAGACATACAAGAATAATCATCTCTCTATTCTTCAATCAAGAACAATACAAATCTAGTGTTTAATCTCAATCAATATCTTCTGAAAATCATAACACTTACAGAAACAGTCTGTTCTTTAATCTGACTTCAATTCTACAATGTCTACGGTAGTAGAAACACCATATCTGAATCCCATGCAATTCTAGCAACATCATATTTTCAAAACACTACAAAACGTAATAAAACTTACGTCCTTGTGTAGCTCTAGTCGAGAGGAACACGATACTGCGTTCGGATTCGAATTCTGATGCGCGGTTTCTTCGAAATCTCGAATCTAAAAGGCGTAAGGATTTTCTCTCCAAAAGCTTCGACCCCTTTTATGAATTCTGAGAGAAAACACGTGTAACTCTCATATATATACTGCATGCAACCATATAAAACGTGGCATAGCTTTTCTTGTTGCACGTAAGACCGCGGGTGCGGTAACTCAATGAGCGCGGGTGCGCCATGCTCTCGGCAGCACTATCCAAAATCAAGAGTATCGACCGCGGGTGCGGTCTTGGTTGCACTGCAGGTGCGGTGTTCTTAGCGCGGGTGCGCTGCGTCTAACACCGCGGGTGCGGTGTGGCTACGGAAATTGCACTTCATTTTCTTCACATGCACCGCGGGTGCGGTCGTGCTGGCACTGCGGGTGCGGTCGTGCAAACTTCTAAATTTCTAATTTTTTTTTTTAATCTTTGCAACACCTTATAATCTTGTCTTTTCTTCCCTCAATGCATGTCATGCATTCTCATATCTTCCGAGTCTCACGTTAACGAAGATTAATAATCTTGGTTTATCAATTCGATAATTCTCAGGCATTACATTTCTCCCCCTCTTAGATCTGAGTTCGTCCCCGAACTCATGACAATTCAATCAAATATATGAGAAGAAATATATAACAGAGTTTAACATCCAAACTCGTTTTACTAACATCATTCTGAGGTATTTTTCTTTGATCAAACTCTGATTCTGGTCTGGAATCAGAAGTCAAGAATTAAAATATCATAATCCTTCTTCAACTCGTTCTAGCCGAATCAATCCCGCATTACTGGCTATACAACATCCGTATATGCCAATCTGCAATCTATAACAAAACAATACCATCTGTAGTTGTTATCCTATCTATTTATCCCAATCCAGGACATAATCAATCTTCATCTTCCAATACCAATTGTCATCATCCGACATTGGTTTCTTAAATCTATCCATTCTGAACTATCTTGATAGCTACTGTCATACAGTTAGTCACACAATGACAATAATCTATATCAACTAGTACTAACATCCAGTATTAAAGCTCTACCAATATTTGTCAATATCTGGTAAGATACTCTGACTACCTGTCAATCTGTAATAAATCTGCACAAAAGAGCTTAGGATATAATCTATCACAAGTACAACTCCGTCAAAATCACAATCTGATATCATTTAATTCTTGCATTCTCGTCAATCTGACTATTTCTTTGACATTGATCTATGTCATCTGGTTCTGTTTGTACGTAATCTGGTACAAACTGATAGATATAGATTGAGTGATCTATCAATCATAATCATATCTTATCATAATCTAAAGAAAATGGCGGTAATTTCATTACGAAAGCCATAGAAATGTACTCCTATTTCTATTCAGAACTATACAAAATCTGTAATAATCTTCTGATTTCTATCTTTTTGTCTTCTTCTGTTAGCAATTCAGACTTATCAGTACACTTTCTGCCAACATTTCTGTACACATTCTGTTATAACTGATCTAATCTGTTTATATCACTACTGTCTGTTCGAATATCATACATTCTCAACTATCTGAATGAAAACTGAATCCATAACTGTTCAGTTCTGACGTTATCTGTGAATTCAAATTCGAACTATCCTGTATAAACAAATCAGTGAATAACATAAATTAAGTAAGAAATACCTACCTGGTATTCAGCTCTGACTATCAATATCAAAATCTGTAAACAATTCTGAAACATTCTGATATCATAACATAATCAGTCCCATATAACACAAAATCAAATATCTGTTAATCTGACTGATGTTCTGTTCTGATTATTACAAACAAGTTCTGAACATTCTGATCACATGTCTGACTGTTTACACAGATTCCGAACAGAAAGAACCTACACAGATCTAGTGAGTTTAAGACAACTCATAAAATAACAAAATCAGGCAACTGTAATTTCTGGCTATCTGACCAATCCTCATACTGCCCAGATCAACTGCTATATCTTATCTGCAAATAACATATGCTCCCAACAATATAAGATATTGCACAAATACGGATGTATAACAATAACAATACTCAGCAGATATATATATAACAATAAGAGAATAAATAATCAGAATACAATAATCTGCAGATAATAATTTCTGACATTTCTGGAATTCTTGATCTTTCTGTCTTAACTGTCTAAATCAGTCGATCTTCAGATACTGCATATTCTGAATAAACACTGTATCCATAACTGCATACTGGATTCATACCTGACCCATTTCTGTATACACTGATCGTAGTTCTCTGAATATTTAACACAATTTCAAATATTCAATAGAATCATTCAAATGCGGCAATATATCAATAAATCATAGATATCCCAAGCATAATTTTCAGAATACCTCTGAACATAAAATCTATCAATTTAGAAACAGAACTGAAATATCTTCCAGAGAAATACTCAATCAACTGAATTTCTCAGCTAATGTTCTTTTATCTGTCAATTATATCAATTCTGTCAGTCATTCTATACTATGTTCTAATATACCAGCAATACTCGGTATTGATTCAATTCTGAAATCTACCTTTCTGATATCAAACACATCTGACATCTTATCTAGGCAAACACCAGTCAACTATTATATTACTAGCAATTCTGTCACTGCTAGACTCGATTTCAATGAATCTATTGAATACATAAGGATACCATCTGTTCCTTTTTGTTATAATCGAGTCATAAACAGTACAATAATTTAAGGAATTCTGGATCTAGAATCCTTACCGGAAAATCTCCGTTTATCAGCCAGATCTGGTCTGAATCTTACCGTTTCTGGCACACATTCTACGATATTTCTGTACTTGTTTAGCATATACATGTCAATACTGCAATCAGAATCATATAACACAAGTACATCACAATCTAGTTCAATCTCATTCTTATCTAACCGTAGTATATCCTATGTCACAGACATTTCTGATATCAACATATTCCTCAACAACCCAAGGAATCAATACTACAGTAAACACAGATTCAACAGCTATAGCATATCTCCATGCTACTCAATCACAGGTATTCATAAATAATACAGTAGTACATATCAATACCTATGCATATAATCATAAAAGACATAGTACCTGTTGTGAATTCTGGTTCTGTTTCTCAAATAAACGATGTTCCCTAAGATCTTCGAGACCATCTCTGGGGACAAACTTTAGCAAAATGCCCCAGCTGTTTACAGATATTGCATCTACCAAGCACTCCTTGGCATTGCTCTGAGGAATGTCTCCCTCCGCAAGTCCTACAATAGACATCAGTATGGCTTGGACTCGAACCACTTGAGCTAGAGGAGCCACTTTCCAACTTCTTGAATGGCTTCTTACGAGATTTCAGCAACTCTTGTTTCCCACTCGTACTGCCACACTCATATCGAAGAGGGGATTGCTGTGTCTGGGGTGGCTTCACACACAACCTTGTCAATTGTCTAATCAGACTCGCCTCCGCTCTCTTCGCTCTACTCAGGATGTCAGCAAAATGGTAGGGTCGTTGCAAATTCATGAATGCAACTACCTCTGAATTCAACCCTCTGATGAATTGATTTACTATAGCTTCATCATTTCCAGCTAAATGAGGAGCAAAACGCATTAGAGTCGAGAATTTAGCAATATATGCGTCAATATTTAGCTGCCCTTGGCTCAAATTCTCAAACTCTAATTTCTTGTTCTCTCGGTACGAAGCTGAGAAAAATCTTCGATAGAATTCAGTTCTGAATATTTCCCACGACATCACTGTACCTCTCTGTGCCCACATTCTTGTACTGGTAATCCACCAACTCCTGGCGGCTTCTCGTAACTGGTAAGGCACCATTTTAACTCTCTGTTCATCTGTACAATCAAGTAAATCAAACAAGATTTCTATATCATCAAACCAGTTCTGACAGTCTTCAGATGTCTCGGTACCACTCAGAATCGGCAGGTTGTAATAACTCAAATTCTTTCATCTTTTCTTCTGGCTGAGCTTCTGATGCATCTAGCTGTTCAGACGAAGTACTACCCCTTTCTGGAAATCTCCGAGGCGGTATATCTGAATGTCAAACAAATCAATACACAATCTGTATAATCTGTCTCAGCCCTCCTCTGATCATATACCTCTGAACCAGACTCGGTTCTGATTCAGGCTTATTAATTACATGCTGCAATCAACTCAGATAACAAACAGCATGTAATAGGAAAAGCAATAAATCATGCTAGCACACACAATGTAAATCAACATTGCAATAACTCTCATGCTAGCAATCACATGCAAGGAAAGAAAATTCAATCTACCCCGCTCATTCTCTTCTATCTCAGTCTAAAGAATCTATCAACTCTGACTATCAATCTAAAGGATCTATCGCTCTGATACCACCTGTTGTGGAGACCCGGACGCTAATCATCTTCTTAATCGTCTTTGGGATTTAATTATCTATTCAGATAAATAGGGTCTAAAAATTTTTCTTTTTAAAATAAAGTGCGGAAGGTAATGGCATCTACATAATATACATATCTGTATAAAAACTAAAGTTCAGTAGAAAAGTACAATACTGTACAACCTAGGTCTAAGGTTCAATTACTACATTCAAGTGATAAACCAAGTCTGCTACAAGTCCGGAATCACCACGCTAAACTCGTCTTCTCTCATCGTCATCTCGACCCTGATCCAGCCCCACCTGTTGTCATGCACACATACAAAACAAGACAACAGCCGGATAACTCCGATGAGAATAAATCCCAGTATAAAACATGGTAATCATGTATCTAAACAAACTAATTCATAAAACATGCGATCATGTATAAACACAATATATTTCATAATCTATGAAATTAAGCATGCAACTCAAATCAGATAAACATGTATATCAACAGTCTAAATCATAAAACATGCTAGCACAACTGAAAGCAATAACGATGGGTCCCATGATCTAGGAGCCACATCCATATAAGCATGAAGTCCTAATCAAATCATGTCTAGACTTGACTCGATCTATAACTCTAGGGATCCCGGGGTGAATAAGACGATCTATCACCTACTCTCCAATCGGGGTGACGGTACGTCTTATTCCTAGACTTCGGCCTGATCTGTATCCGCATCTACAATAGGGGCGGTGATCTTCCCCTAAGCTGTGATATCGTCGAACGTCTAGAAGTCTGCCTGATCTCCAGACTGTCCTATCTTAATGCATGAATACAAAATCTGTAACAAGCATAATCATCTTAATGCGATGTAACATGATCTGTAAACAAAGCATAATCATCTTAACATAATTTGCATACCAGATCTATAAACAACTCTAATCATGTCAAGATATATCATAATCATCTCAAAATAAAACAATGAACAAGTATGTGATTTTATTGGGCAACTCAAATGCGATCTCAATTGAGTTGTTTCTTCCCGAATATCACATGAATTATACCTTTGTCGTCCCCCTCTGAGGAAGACGAAGTCTTGAAGTCTAGTCTGTCCATATCCGATCTGAAATGACAAAGTCAAATACACTGTATCAATGTGTAACTCAATTCACAATCTGTTCTGATCAATACTCAATTCAGTATACAATCTGATCAATGTCTGAACAAGATACAATATGAGTCATATCAATAATATCCCGATATAATCTAAATCATATCTGAATCTGATCAATCTGTTCCAGCATATGAATATCTAACAAATACATCTTCAGAGATGCTGACATACAAAACACAGACATACGGTATTCTTTCTTCGATCTGACTTCACATATCTACTGAATAATCTATCCAGACATACAAGAATAATCATCTCTCTATTCTTCAATCAAGAACAATACAAATCTAGTGTTTAATCTCAATCAATATCTTCTGAAAATCATAATACTTACAGAAACAGTCTGTTCTTTAATCTGACTTCAATTCTACAATGTCTACGGTAGTAGAAACAGCATATCTGAATCCCATGCAATTCTAGCAACATCATATTTTCAAAACACTACAAAACGTAATAAAACTTACGTCCTTGTGTAGCTCTAGTCGAGAGGAACACGATACTGCGTTCGGATTCGAATTCTGATGCGCGGTTTCTTCGAAATCTCGAATCTAAAAGGCGTAAGGATTTTCTCTCCAAAAGCTTCGACCCCTTTTATGAATTCTGAGAGAAAACACGTGTAACTCTCATATATATACTGCATGCAACCATATAAAACGTGGCATAGCTTTTCTTGTTGCACGTAAGACCGCGGGTGCGGTAACTCAATGAGCGCGGGTGCGCCATGCTCTCGGCAGCACTATCCAAAATCAAGAGTATCGACCGCGGGTGCAGGTCTTTGTTGCACCGTAGGTGCGGTGTTCTTAGCGCGGGTGCGCTGCGTCTAACACCGCGGGTGCGGTGTGGACTACGGAAATTGCACTTCATTTTCTTCACATGCACCGCGGGTGCGGTCGTGCTGGCACTGCGGGTGCGGTCGTGCAAACTTCTAAATTTCTAATTTTTTTTTTTTAAATCGTTGCAACACCTTATAATCTTGTCTTTTCTTCCCTCAATGCATGTCATGCATTCTCATATCTTCCGAGTCTCACGTTAACGAAGATTAATAATCTTGGTTTATCAATTCGATAATTCTCGGGCATTACATAGCTTGCTTCTAGTCCCTGCACGGGCACCCTAGGTCCCTCATACCATCCCACTAAGTCTCATGGACGTTTCCCTAACCACAGTTAAGTGTCGTGTTCCTCTAGGAAGAAAAGCCGAACCCTAGTCCTCAATGTATCTAATTTTCGTTCAGCCATGAAGCCCTCACGTCCAGCCCTTATGCTAACTCATGTGTGGCTCCTAAACCCTCTGAAATTCATCCCTTTTGGTGTCCCTACCATGTCAGCCCCTTTAGGTATCCTTAGCATGAGTTTTTGAATCATAAAACATGAATTTATGACATAGCATGGCATAAAAACGAAAATAAATGCAAGGCAACATATTTTTAATGAATATATAATCAAATATATATATAATATGGTGCGAAGGATGTTGAAAGAAAGTTTAGGTGTGTCTTTGCATATATTACGCACAAAAACGAGTTGACGATACAAAGAATGGCGACGTAGAAACCCTAGGCAAAATTCTTCCTCAAAATCGTGGCTTCCCTTCTTCAAAATCTCGTGTGTGCGTGTGGTGAGGGGGAGGAGAGTCCTTGTATGATTATGAGGGGTGGGGCGTGGGTTTAAAGGGGTTATGGGTATGGTTTTAGGCTTTTATTTTGATATAAAACAAGTGGTATAAGTTTAGGCTCATTAACATGGTATAATAGGCTCATTAAGTAATTTTTAAATTATTTTATTTAGGAAAGTTCGTGAAAATATAAGCCAAGTTCTCAAAAAGTTCATATTTTCGTCGAAAATCGAATACCGTTTAAAAATACGACTCGGCGTCTAAAAACACCCCACTTTCGAAAATACGATATAGCATATACCATATTTTAAATAATTATTTTAAAAAAATATTTTCTCTTTTTCAGCCTCGGTCTCCGTTCCTCGATCGTGTCTCGAATAGGTTTTAAAACATAGTTTCATGCATTTGTGTTGAAATGCACATTTTAAACATGTAAGCATGCACCCTATATTTAATTCATGCAATTAAAACCTTTTAATTAAACATTTTTCATTTTCCCTAGATTCGCATGCAGTTAGATTACGTTATCGCATTTTGAACATTACACAACCAATAATCTGAAATCCATAAAAGAAAATGAACACGTATATGTTGATATGATGAGATATGTTAGAATACGTTTATGCTTTGACATGTTATGTTTAAGTTCATACTTTTAAGATCATGAGATATATTTTTATTATAGTACTTTTCACTATTTCATGATACGTATATGTACTTGTTATCACGATTCGGGCGTGTTGAGTCATTAGATTCATTAGATGTGAATGATGCAAGTGAGCATGATGTGGAGACTGGAAGCGTCAAAAACTGAGTAGGCGGAGTTGGGTGTGCGCACGTTAACCCGAGAACCATACTTTTTCCGCATATTATATGTTTATGAGTCAGGAGTAAAACATTATTTATTTTATACATTTTACATCTTTTAAACATTGATGGTTTAACCGGGTTTTGAACATCACGTTTGAGTTATTTTAAAACAGTAGTTTAGGAATTTTACGAGGTTAATTTATTTAATTGCAGTACTTTTATTCAGTAGTTGAATGAATTTTTTTTAAAAAATGCATGTGTTTGAGTAATTTTTGAAAATAGCTTTCAAACAAAATTATAGTAGTATTTTAGTAGTAGACGTTTATTTTGCCTTGAGAAAACTATTTAGTTTTCTCTTCTGAACTATTTTCTTAATGGGGAAGAGAATAAGGAATGTGATGTCACTCGATCTGACAACCATGAGTCCTATATAGATAATGTCTATGATAATAATTATACTTAATTATACTTATGTCTCTATACATTAAATTACCACAACCAATTAGATACATTAAATCCCAATATCAAAAACTTTAACTGATCACTTTAATTTTAGGTTGAACTTAATATACGCACATATAAGCTCATATAAATAAAATTGATCAAACACAGATGAGATTATTTTTCTTGGGCAATAACCCATGCAAAAAATATTTTTGGGAAATTTATATTGTATGGGAGATATGATAGAGTAGAAAGAAGTTGAAAGAAAAAATCTTTTAGGAAGGTGATTACCAGTGTAAATAGAATTATTCATTTTTCATATGCTAGTAATAATAATAACAATCCTTCCAGAGTGTATTATGATTAAGTTGATTGTCGAGGAAGGAAATGAAAAGAAAATATTTAAAGATTTTCTTTTGATTTGTGGCGATGTTAAGATTAATCATGGACTCTGAGCATTGGCTTTCGGGTCGGTGCTGCTTTGCAACTATTACGGACTTTGAGTGTTGGCCTTCCGATCAGTGATTCTCTGCCAAATTACGGGCTCTAGGCATTGGTCTTTTGGTCGGTGCTATTATGTCAAATCTGGATCTTTTTATATTTGATCAAGCGACTATGAGTGATGCCTTAAAGAAATTTCTTCCTCAAGTTTCATAAATTTATTTTTGAGGATTTTTGTTGAGGATCGAAATTGAGTTTAGAGGGGGGGTGAATAAACTCTACTCGTTCTTCATTCTTTTCTGATGAGGTACTAAAATCCTGTTTGGGATAGTAGTTTATCTTGTGCGAATACTTTCACCTGATTACAATAAAACGTGCGGAAACAATCTGATGAAGTAGTTGAAAGACAATAAAACAGTAGGCAACAGTTGTTTATGGAAGTTCGAAGATAAACTCTTCTACGTCTCCCCTTCTCCTGTTTCCAGAAGGTATAACTAAAAGACTTTGGATATTACAGTACAACTCTTGTACACACCCACTTCAGAAGGACTTATACCTCGGCCTACTGAAACTCTTAGTTTCTCAACTCACAAAAATGCGAAACACAAAGTTCTGAAAAGACTCTTTTCAGATTACAAACTCTTCTAGATAAAGTATAAGTGATGTAAAGATTGTGAAGAGCGTAAGAATCAGTAGCACAAGATGATCTTCGAAAGATCAGATATTAGCTATGAAGCGTGTGCTACTTTTCTTTGTATTGAACTTTAAGTACTCAAGGAATTTCGAGATTTGTCTGATGAGAGATAATAGCTTTTGTTCCTTGAAAGATGATATTATGCGAAGTGTCGTGTCGTATAAGGATTTGATCCATGTATATATAATCGACTGAGTTCAACGTTCACAATCAGAGGATGTCTCCAGATAACTATAAAACAATCAGTCTTGTTTCATACTTAATTGGGTAAAATGAATTAAATGACTCCGTATAGTATTTAATGCTGCAATTAATACTAGTACTAGGAACTCTTTAACGGTAACAATAAAGGTAGCAACGTTAGGAAACGTCCTCTACTGGTTTTGTATTACTATCCTTTCTACTGGTTTAGTTTTATGAGACCAGTAGCTTCTGATAAGTTAGTCTACTGTTCTGGTCTGCTGGTTTTAGTTAATCATCGCCACAATAAAATTCATGTCTAACAATTTCTCCTTTGTGGTGATGCCAAAACCTAAACAGTAGAAAGTTGATAAATAAAGCAGATAATCATTTAAACAAAAGGATAATGTCAATAAAGTATCAAAGAAAATGATCAATCAGTTTAAATATCCCTGAAGATGACTTCTTCATTCTGAGGTTCTTGAAGTCTTCTGTTTGATGGTTCAGCTTCATCTTCTGGTTGTCTGGCTCCTGCTGGATCTCCTCTATCTTCCCCCTTTTTGGCATCAGCCGCAACTACATGGGCGAAGAGGTCATTCAGTCTTCCGGATATGAGCAGATCCATTCGTTTAGATACAGTGTTTTCCAAGAGATCAAGGCATCTTGTAACCAAGGCTTGAGTTTTGAAGTGGGCTTCAGCTAACGCTCTGTCTTTGAGAAGTTCTTCCATTTGGAAAAATAAAGAAGTTATGTCCTTTTGGATTTGCCGAAGTCTTCCCATAGTATTCTCCTTTATAGGGTCGAATTTCATCGTGTGCAGATACTGGGTTGACTTGATGTCAGAAATGAAGGTCATGAAATCAACAAGGTTGGTATCAATAGCTTGAATTTCTTCAAACATGGATTCAGTTTCTATTGATATACCAGGAGACATGGCCTCAGAAGCTTCTGGTTCCTCATCCCGTTTTTCTTGATTAAAAATACCAACGCCCTGTCAGTTGTTTCAATTACAAGATTGACCATTTCTGAATCATCCTATGGTATAGTTTCCTGTTGAAGTTGAGGAGAAGATGAGAGATTCAGAATAGCAGATGAGCTTGAATGCTTTGTAGACGGTTGATCAGCAAAAACAGTAACTGGTTCTTTAGTTGGTTGCTCAGCTGAATCAGAAATATATTCTTCAGTTGCTTGAACAACTGAAACTATAGTTGTCTTTTCAGCTGGAACATCTTCAGTTGTTGTTTGTTCAGTCATGGTAGATGACTGAATTGCCTCTTCAGTTCTTGTAGTAACTGCTTGTTCAGTCGTGGCAGTTGACTGAACTGGCTCCTCAGTCGGTTGAAAAGAAGCATGTTCGGCTGGTTCTTCAGTTTCTGTTTTCTCTCCAATTGCTTTAGTTGTAGTCTGCTGTATATTAGAGGCAACTGATTTAATAACTTCATCAATGTTTGCCAATGATATTTCAGCATCAGTGTAAAGTTGAAGTCCTGAAGTTGAGGATGTAAGGCCAGAAGTTGTCGGTTTCACATCCTTTGAGGAAGCAGTAGTTGCTTGCTCAAAAAATTTAGCAATTGATTCCTGGGATGGCTTTTGCGTTGGAACTAATTGTTCAGCTTATCTTCTGTTGAGAGATTGTGAGAAACTGCTGGAATCGTCAGTTTTTGATCTAGCTCCCAATGCTTAATCTCCATCTGTAGTGAGATAAGATCCGAGTCCAGCTGATCATGAACTGATTTATCATTGAAGGCAGTTGGACTGGTAGGATCATAATTCTGGCGTAGCTGAACAACCATTTTTTTTCAACCTTTTTGCTCGTACTTGATCAAAAAAGTACTTCTTCCTTTGCAACGCTTGAACCACTGAATCTGCTTTAACCAGTTTTAGGACTATGGTTTCTAGGGCAATAAATTTCTTCAAAACTGACATCTTCTGCAGTTTCCAGGCAAACCCTTCAGTCCTAAATCTCACCCATTCATCATAAGCTTTAAGCTTATACTCAGAAAAATCATTGACCTCTTTCCAGATGATGTCAATATGGGTTTGGATGGTGTTTTTGGGTCAGTGCTCTTCTGTAATTTTCTCTTTGCCCTTTGTGTAAGTCGGGATATGAGGAATGTTCAGTCCATATCTGGTTGCATCGACCATTTCCCTAATCACTACCCATTTGGGTTTGGAAAATGACAATGAAGTTGGGCCAGAGATAGTGATTAGTGGAGCCGTAACCCCAGCAGGCTTCTTCTTATCACCATATTCGGTGATAGGCTTCTTGAGAGGAGCAACAAGTTGAGGTAACTACTCTTCATTTAAAGATTTAACTGATATTGCCCTCAAAAGAGTAGCCTTGATCGGTTTCTCAGCTCCTGATAGAACCAGTCTCTCATTTGGGATGGTGCCCACTACGGTTGCTGGTTTGGTCTTCAGACTTCTGGGATTCTTGGCAATCTTGGGAGAAGAAGTATTTTCTTAATCAGTTTGCGTTTGATTGTCATCTTCTGATCTGTTTTCTTGGCTTTCTTTGCTGGTTTGGGAGCCTCTTGCATCCCAATCTCTTTCTTCACCTTGACAAGCTGCTCAGGAGAGATGTCCCGCTTGAGCTTCGGCAGCTGAACACTCTTTGCATTGAAGATTTTGAATTTATATGATCTCTCAGAGGAGTCACCCACCAAGCCCTTGCTATTCAGGAAATAGCTGAGCTGCACAACAAATCCCTTTGACTGTTTCGAAGACTGAAACATGTTCTTCAAAAGGTTGAAGAGATACCTTTCCAATTCAGTCTTTTTCCAGTCATGATAGCAGTCATGACTTGAAATTTCCTCAAAGTAAGGGCAACAAAAGATCCTGATTTGGCTAGAAGCCGTTTGACCACTATATCTACCAGTAACTGGATTTCTGGCTTGAGTTCCTTCTTGAGATCGGTAACCTTGATTTTTCGACCATCAGCAGATAAGAAGTTTTTCTTATCAATTAACCATTTAAATCTGTCATTCCTTCTAAATAAATGCATATTTAAATCTGAAAAATAAAATGACGGTTATGATAATGATGCGTAAAAATAAAAGATATCATATTCTCAGAAGATGAATCGTCCGGAATAATGATCGCGTCTCTTCAGATGCCTCACATCTCAGCTATAAATAAGAGTGAAGAGTTAGACATCAAGTATCAGCAGATAAAGCAAGACAAGTGAATAACAATGGACAAAGTAGGGAGTTCCACACAGCCAGACCTCGCGGAGGAGTTCATGAAGTCAGTTGTTGCTGCTAGGAATGCTGCGATGGAGGATAGTATCTTTGAAAAGATACTGAAGCTTTGGATGAAAATCCAGGAGCTCCAAACCTCCTTTGAGGAAGGAGAGGTTGCTACCCCTAAAAGGGTTGCAACACTGAATAAGTATCGGCGGCGCCTTCGCGTCATTGATAATGTGGACATCTTCATAGATGAAGGTGTCTACCTTCTGCTCCTCCTCAAGGAGCGGACGACTTTAAGGAAGATCGCTTCCTCATAGGACTTCCTAAGGACCTTTACTGGAGGATTAACCATGTGGTTGACCTTCTCGAGGTGCGCAGTTAAAAAAAATCATCCATGTACGCTCCTCCTTTAATAAATAAAATTATTTTTATGTTTAATGTTGTCTTTCTCTTACTTCCTTTTCATTTTCTGCATACTAACTGGTGAGAACTGAGTAAACAATAAGTTAATAACATATAGCGAATTCTATTAAGACAAGTCAATTAAGCCAAGAATGTTGCGAAAGTGAGAAAACTTAGTCTCCCGGTAATGGCTTTGTGAAGATATCAGCTGCTTGTTGTTCAGTTGGTATGTATTCTAGTCTGATTGCTTTCTTCAGAGCATGATATCTGATGAAGTGATGCATGACATCGATATGCTTGATCATTGAGTGAAGAACTGGATTGTACGTTATTGCAATCGTGCTTGTATTATCACAAAAGATTAGTGATTCTTTTGCAATGACTCCATAGTCTTTGAGTTGTTGCTGAATCCAGAGCAGTTGGGCACAGCAGCTTCGAGCAGCAAGATATTCTACATCAGTTGTGGAAGTTGCTATGGATGTTTGCTTCTTGCTGGACCATGAAATCAGTCTGTCCCCTAGAAACTGACATGATCCACTTGTGCTTTTACGATCTAGCTTAAATCCTACATAATCTGCATCTGAATATCAAACTAGATTGAAAGAATAATCCTTAGCATACCATAAACCAACATTTTTTGTGTGCCTTTAAGATATTTTAAAATGCGTTTGACAGTTGAAAAATGTGATTGCTTAGGATCTGCCTGAAATCTAGCACACATGCAAACAACAAATACAATATCAAGACGACTAGCAGTTAGGTACAATAATGAGCCTATTAAACCTCTGTAAAATGTCGTCTCAACTGATATTCCCCCTTGATCATTGTCTAGTTTGATTGATGAACTCCTGGGAGTACTTGCAGTTGAACATGTTTTCATGCTAAATTTCTTAAGCAATTCCTTCGTATATTTGGTTTGACTGATAAAGGTACCAGCCTCTAGTTGCTTTACTTGCAGATCGAGGAAAAATGTTAGTTAACCCATCATACTCATCTCGAATTTTTTCCTGGTGGTTGCTCAACATATACTTCTTCCTGCATATGCCATTCAGAAATGCACTCTTCACGTCCATCTGGTAGACTTTAAAGTTCTTGAATGATGCATAGGCAAGGAACATTCTGATTTCTTCCAGTCTTGCAACTAGTGCATAAGTTTCATCGTAATCTATTACTTCTTCTTGCCTATATCCTTTTGCTACTAGTCTTGCTTTGTTGCGCACAACTGAACCATCTTCATTCAGTTTGTTTCTGCATACCCACTTTATACCTATAATAGTTTTAGAAATTGGTCTTGGAACTAAGTTCCAGACATTGTTATGGGTAAACTGATTTAGCTCTTCTTGCATTACATTTATCCAATTAGGATCAACAAGAGCTTCATCGGTTGTTTTAGGTTCCAGTTGGGAAACAAAAGCTGAATGAATAAATAAATTAATCATTTGATTTCGAGTTCTTACCGAATCAGATGGATTACCTATCATCAATTCTGGTGGATGTGATTTCTTCCATCTGTACTAATCGTTTGTTGCATCCATCTCAACAAATGCTTTAGTTGGGAACTAAAAATTGTATTCAGTTTCAGTTGGTGCTGTATCAGTTGGTAATTGAGTATTATCATTTTGCTCCACCAACTGATTTTCACTAACAATTTCTTGTTCAACTAACGATCCAGCACTTCTGGTTCTGGTGTTTGAAAGATATTTAGATTTATGTGATTCTCTTCTTCATTATCGTCCTCCAAACATATATCTGTAAAGCAATCAACTAGCTCAACTGGATCGGTTGGCTTATTAGTTAGCACAGATTCATCAAATACAACATGGATAGATTCTTCTACATTCAAAGTGCATTTGTTAAAAACTCTATAAGATTTACTAACTGAAGAGTACCCAAGAAATATTCCCTCTGCAGATTTAGCATCAAAAGCTTTTAAATGATTTTTGCCATTATCAAGAATAAAACATTTGCAGCCGAATATTTTGAAATAAGAAACCATGCTTTTGTGTCCATGCCAGATCTCATACGGTGTTTTCAAATAATTCTTATTAATCATTAATCTGTTCTGAGTGTAACATGCAGTGTTTACTGCTTCTGCCCAAAACCTTTGAGAAATACTAGAGTCAGCAAGCATTGTTGTAGCAGCTTCTTTAAGAGTGTGAGTTCTTCTCTCAGCTACACCATTTTGCTGAGGAGTTCTGTCTGCAGAAAGCTCATGCTTAATTCTAGTCTTTAATAAGATCGGTTTGCTTTGAATTCTCAAGCAACAAAGCTTCTTTCAGCATTGAGTTCAGCAATCTCTCGTTTAAGACTCACCAGATCAACTGATTCATCAATTTCAGTTTTATCGTCTTGGAGATCAGTTTGCTTTGCTCTGACCTTCTCAAAAGATAAGGCAAGCTTGTGATACTCATTAACCATGTCAAGAAGTGTAGAATGAGTTCATCTCGCGTGAAATCAATTGTACTAAATTCGAATACCTCTAGACTGGTTGACTCCAGTTCTGTGACATCAGCTATCAGACACTTGACCTCTTCATCATCATAACTGGAGCAGCTCAAACTCTCAGGTTCTGAATCATCACTATCAGATTCTGCCCATTTGGACTTGCTTTCCTCAGCTAGAAGCACCTCATACTTATTTCTGTAAGATTTTTTTGTCATCCTTGGATCTTCTCTTGTGCTCATAAGGTTTCTTTCCATTTTCATTTGAGCCTCGACTGTCATTCTTTGGCTTGGGACAGTCAGCAATGAAATGACCAGTTTTGCCACAGTTGTAGCAAGCATTAAGTTCCTCTTTGGAGTGATTTTTCTGATATTGTCTTTGAAAGTTTCCTTGATTTCTTCTCATAAATCTTTCAATTTTTTTGACAAACAATGACATTATGTTATTGCTTAACTGATCAACAGATATTTCAACTAAACCAGTTGGTTCCAGTTCGACAGCAGTTAGGGCAGTTGTAGGAGCTGGTGTAGAAGGTTCCCCTTCTCTGGTTTGCAACTCAAACTCATATGCTTTTGAATCTGTAAATAAATCATGAAGTTCGACCTTGTTCAGGTCTTTTAATTCTCGCATTGCCATGGTCTTGACATCCCATTCTTTGGGAAGACATCTGACTACTTTCAGTGCTACCTCTTTATTTGAATACATCTTTCCAAGTGCATTCAGTTCATTGATTATTCCACTGATTCTTTCATCATAGTCGTGCATGGATTCTCAAATCTTAATCTTGATATTGTCGAATTTTTGAATGGCAACTGATAGTTTATTCTCCTCAGTTTTCTAATTGCCCTCGCATAACTGAATCAGTTTCTCCCATATTTCCTTAGCAGTTCTGCACATATTTATCTTGCTAAAAGCGATCTAGTGTTTTGTACAGAATGTCTTTAGCCCCTTTGTCCAAGTTGGCTTTTCTATTGTCTTGAGTTGTCCACTCATCTCTGGGCTTTTCAATACGGTTTGGTGCCCCATCAGTTATAGCAATAGCGGTATTAGCTTTCAATATTTTCATGGGTCCATCTGTAATAACGTACCACATGTCATCGTCTTATGCAGCTAGATGAGCCTGCATTCTGATTTTCCAATCATCAAAATCCTCTCTGGAGAACATTTGAATTTTGTTGAATGAAGACATGGTAATTAGCTTGTATAGAAATATTCAGAAATAATATTCAACTGCTCTGATACCACTTGATATGATCGGTTAGGGGTGAAAGAGTGTTTTGAAGGGGGGTTGAATAAACACTGACGATTTTCTCAACCTTTTCGAATATTTATGAGTCAGTTTAGTGATAAACTGAAACTCATGAATCTTGTCAGTCGATATCAATCAGTTAACAATAATAGTGCGGAGATACACTGACTGATAGATAGAATAAAAAGTGAAATAAGAACACACAATAAAGCGCTTTAAATGACTTCGTACAACATCAAATGGTGTAATTAATACTAGTACTAGGAAAAGTAACGATAACATTTAAGACTTGTAAATATCAAACGAAAGACGTTAAGTTCTGCTTTCTGCTTAAGCTAAGTTCTGCTTCTGCTTTTCCAAGTCGTTCGTTACTCGATAAGTACTACTTCTATTTTAGTGATACGAGTGCTTCTGCTATACTATGTTGTCTTCTGTTTTTACTATCATGGCCTACTGGTTTTGACTCTCATCACCACAATTAAATTAAGTCTAACAATTTCTCCCTTTGTGGTGATGCCAAAACCTAGATGTTAGTGAAGATAAAATCAATAATTATAACGAAAAGCACATAGAGTTTATAACAAGATAATCGATAAGCAATTTAAACAAAAAGTTTAATCATCAGTGCCAATATCTCTGAACAAAGTTTCCTTGTTCTGAGGATCTTCATTTCTAAAAGACGATTCTACATGATGTCTACCATCTCCAGTTCTGCCTTCTGAAGGTCTGCCAACTCCAGTTCTACCTTCTGATTCCCCTTTTTGGCATCACTAGCAAGAATTCGAGTGAGCAAGTTATCCACCCGACCAGTAAGAGTATGAATTCCATTATTCAGCATCTCCAGATATGGTGCTTGATTGGAAACTCGTTCATTAAGAGCATGAAAGATTGAGATTGGGACTCAATCTTGGCATCAATAAGTTAGAGTTTCGAATCTACAGTTGCAACGTTGTTGGAGACTGAGTGAATAGATGAATCATGATCAGAGACAGTTTTAGTTAACTCAGCTTGACCGAGCAAGATGTTACTCTGACTTGTGAAAACAGATTGCCTGAAAATAGTGGTTTCAACATTCAGCTTGGCCAAAGATTCTGCCGTGCGAGTGATTTCTTTAGAGATGCGGTCACGAAAGAATTTTGTTGGAAACTGAGATTCGGATGTTTGAAAAACTGAGCATCTAATTGATCTAAAAAGAATGATAACTGATCTAAAACATGTTGCCATTAACTGAAGAAAAACAATAAGACTTTCGAAGGAAACTGAACCAGCAACTGAACTACGCAGACAACTGATTCTTTCAAAGATTGAACTGCTGATTGAGCTTCTGGATTTCCTTCTGAGCCATGTCAACGAGCAGTAGTAGCATGAACAATCGATTGAATGTCTTCATCAACAGATGCCAAGTCATGAACAGAGATAAGTGATAAAGATTTAGTAGGTAATGTCGGAGATGCAGGAGTACTGGAGACTTTGGCTTCAGAAGGAGCTGTAGTCCTTTCCTCAACCGAATTTAACTTGAGAATGTATGGGACAAGACCTACTCTGTACTGCAGGGGTTGGCCAAAAAATTGTTCCTGAGCAAGAAGTTGCTCATTCAGTACTCTCAATTGGTCAGTCAAAAGTTGAATTAAAACTTGATCCTGAGCAACCGTATGATCTGTGGAGTCAAAATTTGACTTAAGAGTCTTCAAAACCGAATCTAGATTCTGAAGCATAAGCTGATCATGAATGAAGCTTCTTCTGTTAATAGCTTCAATCACATTTTTGGTCTTAGCAGAAGCAAAGATTTACTTCTCATTTCTCACCATTTTTCCGTAAGAACCTGGAGTTCTTAAAAATGTGATTGGGTGGAAAACTCTAACCTTGAGCCAATCATCAAAGAAAATAATATCCTCACTAGTAGATTTGTCAATTTCATTCAGGTGAAAATCAAAGGCGGTTTGAACAGATGTCTTAGCACCAGGTTCTTCAATGAGTTTCCCTTTTACTTTTTCTGATGAAGAGGTAGGTTGCATGGGTCTAAAAGAAAAAGACCCTGCAAGAGGTTCTCTAATGACCACTCCAGATGAGGCTCTGAGGGTCTAAAAAGAAGTGCAAGTGGTTGCAGTAGGGATGGCTGCTGGTTTTGGGGTGGGGATAGATACTGGTTTGGACGAAGTGACTGTGGGAAAAACTTTTATCAATGGACAATGTTAAGATCAGTAATGGCTGTTGTCTTCTTGATACGGACGGTAGTTCATGGTTTCTTTTTGGTCGGAGTTGCTGGGAGTGAGGCTTTGGTGGGGGCAACAGATTCTTTAGATATGGTTTTATCTGAATTTTTCCTCTTGACTTTCTTCTGAGGTCCTTGACCCTCAGTTTGAGCATCACCGATCTCCTTCTTGAGGGCAACAAATTCTGCCACAGCTGGTTTTGGCATTAAAGCAAGTACGTTGTCAACATCGGCCATTGTGACATATGATGCATCATGTTCCGATGTAAGCGGAAAACCAGCATCCTTCAACATCTTGCTGATTTGAACAACAAAACCAGTATCTTTCCTTAAAATCATGTCCTTCATGATTTTGAACAAAAATCGACTCCAATCCAATTTGGCTTCAGAAGTGATGGCCATCATCACTTGGATCTTTTCCTTGTTCAATATATCAAAAGTTCCAACCTTGATCAGTATTGCCTTTGCAACAACATTGGCGAGTACTTGGTATTCCATTTTCAGAAGCTTCTTGAAACAAGAGGGAGAAAGTTCTTCTCCAGAAGCTGAGAATGAGGTAAGAGCAGTAGACATCTCCTCCTTAGTAATAACTTAACATTCAAAGTTACCTGAGAAGGGAAGAAAGAAATTTGATCCCAGAAGTGCAGCATCGATGGTTATGGATGCATCTCCGTGATAGTATATGATCTATCCATCATCAATGGTTGCCTTTGCATAGAATTCCAGGATGGTGGTCTTGTAAATGATTGCGGGTGCTTCCAGAAATTTTCAAAGACCAGATTTCTCAATGGTCTTGAACATTTTAACAAGGTTTTCATCCTTGATAGTAAGTACTGAAGCGAAGTTGACTTGTAAGCGTTCGGTGTATAAGCTCCAACCATTTTCTGCAATTGAAAAGGATTCGAGGTAGATTGTGTAGTAACGAGAATACGAGAGAAAGCAGTAGCAAGTATGCAGGAGTCTGAGATCATAAAAATGAAATGAAAGAGGGAAGAGACGGTTAAAAATTAAAATATACAGACGTCAATGAAAACATAAGGACACGTGTCAATATGTTTACGGTGAGATCTTGAAAATTTAAAGATGTGTAGGCCATTGATTTTAAAATTTTTAAAAAACAATAAAAGGCAGGCTGCCAAAGCGGTTACTAAAGAAAATCAGAAGATTATTTGTCGTTTTATGATAATATCAACTGGAAGTGATAAAGTACTAAAATATATCCAGCACTTTGATAAAGTCCAGTAGACACATTTTTTTATCGAAAAGACAAATCTCCTTCTGTTTATGACTTGAAGCGGAAATATCAGTCACAAAGTTTCCCCTAAATAATTCAAAAAACAAATATTAAATGCAAAGATTAAAGATCAGAGTAAATAACAAATTATTGTTGATATTCTTCTAATAGGAACACACAGAAGGTGAATAGTCAAGTGACTCTTCAATTAGCCCGAGGATAGTTATAAATACCTGAAAAGACAAACTGAATCATTTTAAGCATTCAACAAATGGATAATGTAAGCAGTTCACCAGAGTCTGCTTCGAAGTCGGACGAAGCAAGGGAGTTCCAAAGACAACTTGTGGCATCTCGTAAAAAAATGTTTGAAGACATCGTTCTTAATAGGATGAAGACTTTAAAAAAAATTCTGGATCTGCAGACTAAATAATCAGTTAGATTATTCTATATTATTAGATTTATGGTGCGAAATCATCCCTTTCACAAACCACAATCATGCGAAGAGAGGGGGTATGTTCTAGTTAGGATTTCTGCTGTAAATCTCTGTACTGCTGATATCAACAATTGTAATGCATATGATTTTATGAATGAAACAGTTCATTTTGTTAAACTTTTTGTTATTTACTATCTCTACTTAATGCATAAAAATCAGAAGATAATAATCAATAGTTACGATAAATTAATTAAACCGAGAACATTACGAAAATTAAAAAACTTATTCTCAGGAAAATGTTTTGTAAAGATATCTGCTGCTTGTTGATCAGTAGGGACATATTCCGGACGAGTGTCCTTCTTATGCACATGATCTCTAATAAAATGATGTCTGATGTCAAGGTGCTTCATTCTGGAATGATGTACTGGATTGTGTGTAATTGCTATAGCGCTGGTATTGTCACATAATATAGGTGATTCAGAGGAATGAACTCCATAGTCCTTAAGTTGTTGTTGCATTCGAAGTAATTGAGAGCAGCAACTTCCAGCAGCAAGATATTTTACTCCTGTAGTAGACGTGGCTATGGAAGTCTGCTTTTTACCGAACCAGGAGATCAACCTATTAAAAATAAATTGACAAACACCACTGTTGCTTTTTCTATCCAGTTTGCAACCTGCATAGTCAGCATCTGAATATCTAACAAGTTTGAAAGAGGAATCCTCGGGATACCATAGGCTGACATTTTGAGTACCCTTTAAATATTTCGGAATTCGTTTAGCAGCAATAAAATGCGATTGCTTAGGGTTAGAATGAAATCTCGCACAAATACAAACATCAAACATAATATCAGGTCTACTGGCAATAAGATATAACAAAGAGCCAATAAGACCACGATACTGAATTACCTCTACTAAAATTCCACTTTCATCTTTATCAAGCTTGGAGTGGAAGCAGCAGAGCATGTTTCCATGCCAAACTTTTTCAGTAATTCTTTTGTGTACTTAGCCTCATTTATGAAGATTCTTGTATCGAGTTGCTTAAATCTGCAGTCCTAGGAAGAATGTCAATTCTCCCATCATGCTCATTTTGAATTGTTCATGCATTATCTTTACAAACGTTTCACATAATTTAGGGTTATTTGACCCAAAGATAATGTCATCAACATAAATTTGTACTAATAAAATGTGCTTATTTATAACTAATGTGAATAAAGTCTTGTCTAATGATCAATAAAACCTAGGGGTTGTTTAACATAAACTTCTTCTAGCAGTAGACCATTTAGGAAGACATTTTTTACATCTATATGATAAAATTTGAAGTTCTTGAAAGCAGCAAAGGCTAGGAATATTCTGATTTCTTCAAGCCTTTCTACTGGTGCATAGGTTTCATCATAGTCTATCCCTTCTTCTTGTCTGAAACCTTGAGCCTCCAGTCTTGCTTTATTTCTAACCACAGTACCTTCTTCATTTAGCTTGTTTCTAAATACCCACCGAGTTCCAATTACTGCTTGATGAGATGGTCTAGGTACAAGAAACCAAATTCATTTATTTTAAATTAATTCAACTCTTCTTGCATAGCTTCAATCCAACTAGGATCCAGAAAAGCTTCTTCAATCTTCTTTGGTTCATCCTGAGAGATAAACGCAGCATGCATATATTCATTTATCATTCGCCTTCTCGTTCTTAATTGAGCTGCTGAATTACCAATAACCAAAGATGGAGGGTGAGATTTTCTCCAAACAAAAGGGTTTAAAGAAATTTCTTCCTGGTTTGATGGATTCAGATCATGCTCAGCTAAAGCAATAGTAGGTTCTGGAATGTCAGCTTCTGGTTCTGGTATGTCCTGTGTCTGAACAACTGGTTCTACCAGGGGAATGTCTAGTTCTGGATTTTGAGCATCTTCGACACTTGGTACTGCATCATCTTCACTATCCAGTTCAAGATGAATTTTGTCTAATATGTTATTAGATCTGACACGTGAGAAGTTCCAGGAGCACTGCTATCTTCATCAAAAACAACGTGAATAGATTTTTTTAACATCAAGAGTTCTATTATTGAAAATTCTGAATGCTTTGCTTACTGCTGAATATCAAAGAAATAGTCCAGCATCTGATTTTGAATCAAATGCAGACAAATAATTTTTACCATTATTGTGCACAAAACATTTGCAACCAAACACATGAAAATAAGATATATTAGTCTTACTCTCTTTCTATATCTCATATTGGGTCTGATTGTGCCTCTTGTTGATCATGGTTCTGTTTTGTGTGAAACACGCTGTATTGATTGTTTCTGCCCAGAAGCGCTGATAGATGTCTACATCTGCTAGCATTGTTCTAGCAGCTTCTTTAAGAGCTCTGTTTCTCTTTTCATCTACTCCATTTTGTTGAGTTGTTCTGGCAGCTGAATATTCATAAAAAATATCCTGTTCATCTAAGTATAACTCAAGAATTTTTTTAGTAAATCAGTGCCCCGATCACTTCTGATTTTAATGACAGAAACTGATTTGTCATTTTGAATCTTTTTAGAAGCTTGATCAGAAGGCCACCGGTTTGATCTTTTCCAGAAAGAAAGATTACCCAAGTAAAGCTAGAAAAGTTATCAACAACAACAATCGTGTATTTCATTCCCCCTAAGCTCATGATAGGGATTGGACCAAACAGTCCATATGCAATAATTCCAAACATCTTGATTTTGATTTACTACCTTTATTCTTAAAGCTAGATATTACTTGTTTGCCAAGTTGACATGCAGAACATACATGATTCTTAACGAAACTAATATCACGTAGACCATCAACTATATTCTGCTTCTTGAGATTATTGATTGACTTGAAGTTAAGATGATTCAATCTCTTGTGCCATATTTATCACTTAGGGAGGCAACTAAACATGTAGGAACATTAACATGATCTTTGTTCCATGATACTTTGTAGATGTTGCCTTCTCTTTTTCCGGTTAAGACTGTAGACTAATTATCATCTTTACCACTTAGGGAGGCAACTAAACATGTAGGAACATTAACATGATCTTTGTTCCATTATACTTTGTAGATGCTGCCTTCTCTTTTTCCGGTTAAGACTGTATACTAATTAGCATCTTTAACTGTGATATTAACATGGATAATATTACCCTTACCCACGGTTTACCTTTCGAGTTATCACAAAAAGTTATATTTGGTCCATTACAACTCGATATTTTTGAAAGTAGACTCTTTTGTCCAGTCATATGTCTGGAACATCCACTATCCAGATACCATGTAGAGCTACTTATCTTGGGTTTCCTCTCCAGTTCCTTAAAACACAAGTTTTAGTAACTGGTACCAAATCTATTTGGGTCCAAGCCTTATCAGTCCTTTAGGAACCCACATTTGTACAATTCTAGGTGATCTTGTACTTTGGGTATCCCCAGAGGTGCGTGCAACAGAAGGTCTATTATTGTTATTTCTAACAAAATGCATTTTAGGGTGTTGTTATTCCCTTCTGTTTTTATTGTCTAGTCTGTATCTTTTCTGAACTGGTATACAATTATAGTACTGGTAGTTTCTAACCTTCACAGAGGGTTGTCCTCCTAAGTTGAATCCTCTACTGGATCCATCACTCTGATGGAATCTACTCTTAGGTTCAACATAACCCAGACCATAATGTTTACTTCTGTCGTCTGGTCTACAAACCTTTCAATTTGAACAGTTGGTACTTTTGGTTTTTGTACCACACTGGATTTAACAAAGTGAATGTATTTCCCTTTGCACATACCAAGTTTTGGCTGTGCACTTGTTTCAGAAGTGCTTTCATTATTACTGAATCCGAGACCACTCCAGTCTTCAGATTGCTTCTGTAATTCATCCATCTTCTCTAATGAAACAAAAGACTTATTCCATGCATTCACCAGTACCGATAGCTTCTGATTTCAGACATCATCGTCTGGTAATCTGCATTTACTCTGTCATTCTCAGTTCTTAATTTACTTATCTCAACTTTTAGATCACTGCAGCTGTTTTCTAGCAAGAAAGTGAACTTACTGATTTGTTCTTTCAAGTTTTGATTTTCAATTTTAACTTTCTCGAATGACTGAGAAAGTCTTGAGTACTCTTCTACCATATCATGCAATGCTTTTACTAAATAATTTCGTGTAAGTTCATCAGAATCAAAATCAAATACCTCTCAGATGTCGAGGTTGATTCAATGTTTGCCATGAGACACTTGATTTCTTCTTCATCACTTTCGATGGAATGGTCATCTAAGTCAGAAGACTCAGAGCTAGAATCCGCCTATTTAGATTTACTTTCTTCCGCAATAATTGCTTTGCGGTCTCTTCTAGATTTCTTATCATTCCGCTTGTACTCCTTCTTTTGGTCATCCTTCTTAGGTTTCGGGCAATCAACAATAAAATGTCCAATTTTTCCACAGTTGAAACATGCCATATCACCAGATGGTGAATCATTTTTAAAGTTTCGGTTTGGATTTTGGTATGCTCAGTGATTCTTCTTCATGAATCTTGAAAATTTCTTCATAAATAAGGATATTGCATCATTGCTGATTTGTTCAGCAGTCATGTCATATGTGTTTTCAATAGCAGCAGCAGATGATACATTTGGAACAACTGTAGCAGTAGCAGTAGCTGCAAGAGCCTTGGTATGTGGATTCAACAAGGGCCCTTCTCCACTTCTTACTTTCAATTCAAACTCATAGGCTTTTAAATCTGAAAACAAGGGGTGTAGCTCCAACTTGTTCAGATCTTTTGAAACTCTCATAGCCATTGTTTTGACATCTCATTCCCTGGGTAAAAACTCTCATCACCTTGAGTGCCACTTCTCTATTTCCAAGTTTCTTTCCCAAACCTGCTTGTTCATTTACTAAGCTGCTGAATCGCTCATCAATCTCGCTTAGAGTTTCTCCAGCTTTCGTCTTGAGATTTTCAAACCTTTGCATTGCCACAAACAGCTTGTTTTCCTTTGTCTGTTAATTTCCTTCACAGATTTGGATGAGTTTCTCCCAAATCTATTTTGCTGTAGGACACATTTTGATTTTGCCGAAGGTATTTTTGTCAAGTTTGTTGTAAAGAATATACTTCGCAATATTGTCTAGATTTGATTTCTTCTTGTCCTCGCTTGTCCATACACTTCTTTGCTTTTCAAGCATTTGTGGTGCACTTTCAGTAACAACAATAGATGTATTAGGCTTTAGAATTTTCAAGGGACCATTTGTGATGAAAAACCACATATCATCGTCTTGGGCTGCAAGATGAGCTTGCATCCTGATCTTCCAATCATCGAAATCCTCTTTTGAGAACATAGGGACTTTGCTGAAATGTCTCATTTCTGTTGTAGATTTTCAGAACAAGACTAACCTGCTCTTATACCACTTTATGGGGATCGATACAGAGTTTAGAGGGGGGTGAATAAACTCGTTCCTTTCTTCGACGTTTTGCAAAGGTGCTAGAATCATGTTAGAGATTATATCTTATCTTGTTCGAATATATTTCCAGCAAATCACAATAGCTTGTGCGGAGTATAAGGTGAAAACAATAAAACAGTAGGCAGTAAACAGTAGTTGTTTCTGGAAGTTCAAAGATGAAATCTTCTACGTCTCCCCTTATTTTGTTTCCAGTAGGTATCATTAAAAGACTTTGGTTTTTACAGTACAACTCTTGTACCCACCCACCTCAGTAGGACTTACCCTTTTCCTTACTAAAACTCTTAGTTTCACAAAACAAAATAATCAACACAACAAGGTTCTGGAAAAAACTCTTTTCCAGATTACAAACTCTTCTCAATAAGATATAGTAAATAGCTTGTGAAGAGATAACCAAACAGCATCACAAGATGATCTCAGAAGATCAGATATTTTCTATAAAGAGTGTACTGATTTTCTATATATTTGAGCTTGAAGATAAGGATAAGTTCTTGATTGCTCAAATCAACGTTGGATAGAGAATGTGTTTTTTTATAATGATTATAGGTGTTTTCTATATTGGATTGATCCTTTAATATATAGAAACCTTGAATCCAACGTCTATAAACAAAATGGTTTCTTTGACTTTTGAGTAAATCCGTTATATCAATGAAAAAGGGTCTTGCAAAAAGTTTCAGAATAATCAGTCTTAGTTTTATACCAAAACTAGTAAGGCGCTTTAAATGAATTCGTAAATCACTAAATGGTGTAATTAATACTAGTACTAGGTAAAGTAACGGTAACATTTAAGACTTGTAACTATCAAACGAAAGACGTTAAGTTCTGCTTTCTGCTTAAGCTAAGTTTTGCTTCTGCTTTTCCAAGCCGTTCGTTACTCGATAAGTACAACTTCTGTTTTAGCAATACGGGTGCTTCTGCTAACTATGTTGTCTTCTGTTTTTACTATCACGGCGTACTGGTTTTGACTCTCATCACCTCAATTAAATTAAGTCTAACAAACAAGTATATGATGATATGATGAGATGTTTTGACATGTCATGATTTTACGATATGTGTACGTTTACGCTTTTAAGATCATGAAATGTATTTTTATTACAGTACTTTTCACTGTTGCTTGTTACGTATATGTATTCGTTATAACATTACAGGTGTGTTGAGTCTTTAGACTCACCAGATGTGAATAATGCAGGTGAGAAAATTTATCAAGAGATTGGAGGTGCCGAAGAATGAGTAGGCGGAGTTGGATGTGCGCACACGAATTTGAGGAACTTATTTCCTCCACACATCACGTTTATGAGATAGGAGTAGACATGAATATTTTTACTCATTCATTTTATTATGTCATTGGTTAATATGATTTTTACCCATTCATATTTGATTAATTTTTTAAACTGCACTATTTTCATATGGTAGATGATTACTATCATTTTTGAAAGGTGAAAATTTCAGCGGTGTTTTTGGCATGCATAATTTATGAATTTTTGAGAGTGATTTTGTAAACAACAAAAAAAATTAATATCATTTTTAAGTAGTAGCTGTTTAAATTGGTATCAGAGCGAGGGTCCTGTGTAGGGTTGTGCCACCGCCAGCTTCTGCAGCTCAGTCTTCAAGCCTCAAGTCTGTAAGTTTGTATGATTTTAAATGTTTTAATGCTATCACCTACATGATTACATGATGCATGTTTTACAGTGATTTACAGTACGTTTTAAGTTGCTTTCATGATTTAAGGATTAAATGTTTTGAAAAACTAGATTATATTGCGTGATGGGTTACGTTTAGAACTTGGACTGGATTCAGATATCATGCCTCCCAGATGCGCCCCTAGCACTGATCGCCGGCTGATACTATTGGATGAGTTAGAGGCCACCCGCCCCACAACCACCATCAGGAGAAGCATCTACCTGTGTACTTGAGGGTATTGCTAGAATTATGAAGCAGGCACAGCAGTTTCCTCGACCCCAGATAGACGTATATGAGCAGTTTAGGTGGCTCGACCCAAAGGAGTTCGGGGGTGCCGACGATCCGTTTATGGCTGAGGGTTGGATCTGATCCCTAAAGCTGCTCTTTCAGTACCTCGATATGGGGGATAGAGATCGGGTCAGGTGCGCCACTTACATGTTGAGAGATGACATGTCGCTTTGGTGGGAGGGAGCTGCTCATGGAGTGGATTTGGCTACTCTCACCTGGAGTCGGTTCAAGGAGGTTTTCTACACACAGTATTTCCCAGCAGAATTCATGGGTCGCCTGACGAGAGAGTTCATGAGTCTCCGCCAGGGGGACTCGTTTGTTGCCAATTTCATCAGGAAGTTTGACACGAGCTGTCATTTTGGGCCCTTCATTGCGAGAGATGTCGCCCAGAAGCTTAGGCATTTCATGGATGGCCTCAGGCCTACTGTGCGTCGGGATGTGATGCTTATGAGACCGGGGGTTATGTCAAGGCCACCAGGTGCGCTTTCCAGGAGGAGTAGGCCCTCCGAGATATTGAAGCTGAGATGCAGCTGAAGAGGTATCAGGCCCAGTCTAGCTCCCAGCCATAGAAGAAATAGTTCACGAGGCCACTGAGAGGACTGGACAATAGAGGCCACCGTAGGCACCAGGGGCTCCAAAGCCGGCAGAGCTGCAGCCATGCAAGAAGTGCAACCGGTTCCACCTCGACAAGTGTTTATGAGGAACCTACAAATGTTTCATTTGAGAGCAGGAGGGTCACAATGCAGCCGATTGACCTAAGAATAAGATCCTCACTACTAGCAAAGCATATGTTATGCATGCCGAGGAGGCAAAGACTGAGCCCGACTCTACGTTGATCATCGGTAACTTCTATGCTTGAGTTTTATTTATTTACCATCTTGATTGCATGGGTTATTTGATTGTTGCAAAAATTATTTTGGGATTGAGAACCTAGAATAAATTAGGTTGCATGTCCTTAATAGCTGGATTTAAGGATTTAATTATGTGAATTAAGAATTTTAAGGACCTAATTGTAATAATCGATAATATGAGGACCTAATTGCAAACCTAGAAATTTTAAGGTACTATTTTTGAATTATCCGAATTTTTGGGATTGAGCTCTTAGTTCTCGAGAGTTTTAAGGTTTATTCAGGCTACATCCGACAAATTGTGGGGGACAAATGCAATTTTCAAAAAATTGTATGGACAAACTGCAATTTACTAGATTTTTGGGGGTCAAATTCTAGGATTTAGGGATTAATCCTTATGGAAATATTTCTTAAGTTTCATTGCGATCACATTTGATGGTATGTTTTGTCGCATGAAAGATATATATTTAAGGTGTAGCCACGTATGCATTGCTAGATTCCGAAGCTACACATTCGTTTATATCCGAATTTTTTGTCAATCGACTAGGAATCATATTGGAGGACATAGATTTGGGATTCAGAGTATCGATTCCATCCTGGGATCAAATTTTTACTTCTCAGATAGTATGAGATTGGAGCTTCAGTTACAGAAAAATGCAGTGCAGGCAGACTTGATTGTGCTACCGTTACCGGAGTTTGATATTATTCTGGGTATAGACTGGCTTTCTTCTAACAGAGCTATCATAGATTTTGGACGGAGGTCGGTATCTGTCTGACCACCAAGTGGTAAGCCGTTTGTGTTTCAGACAGCCAGACATCAGCAGATGCCGCACATCATTTCTTGCATCTGTGTGAGGAAGCTCGTTAGGAGAGGCTGCCAGGAGTTTTTGGCCAGGATTGTGACAGTTTCAGAGCCAGTCAGTTAGAGGCTAGAGGAGGTTGAAGTGCTCAGGTACTTTCCCAGTGTTTTCCCAGACGACGTTTCAGGCATTCAACTGGACAGAGAGGTGGACTTCTCTATCGATCTCATGCAAGGTACATTGTCGATATCTAAGGCACTCTATTGTCTAGCCTCTGCAGCATGCGGCTTTGCATTGATTGCAGGGAGCTTAATCGTGTCACAGTCAAGAATAAGTATCCACAGCCCAAGATCAAGGATTTATTTGATCAGCTTCAGGGAGCATCAATATTCTCAAAGATAGATTTCTAATTTGGATACCATCAGCTAAAAGTAAGAGAGTCTGACGTGAATAAGACGACATTCAGGACGCGTTATGGGCTCTATGAGTTTGTTGATGCCCTTCGGTTTGACAAACGTGCCAGCGATCTTCATGGATCTCATGAATTGCATGTTTCAGCTATGTTTGGATCATTTCGTCATAGTTTTCATTGACGACATCCTAATCTATTCGAAGAGCAGAAAGGAGCACAGTCAGCATCTGAGGACCACACTTTAGACTTTAGAGGACAGACGGCTGTATGCCAAGTTCAGTAAGTGCGAGTTCTAGCTTGACAGAGTGGCGTTCTTGGGCCACACTGTATCCCGAGAAGGAGTGGAGTTCGATCCCAGCAAGGTCGAGACGGTCCAAGATTTGCCGGTGCCTAAGTGTGTGACAAAGATTCGCAGTTTCTTGAGATTGGCTGGATATTACAGGAAGTTTATTCAGGGCTTCTCTTCTATTGTGGTGCCTATGACCGCCTTGACGAAGAAGAATGCCAAGTTTACTTGGGGACCAGAGTGCTAGAGGAGTTTCGACAGACTGAAGTAGGCACTGACCTCAGTGCTAGTTCTAGCTATGCCGTTGGGGCAGGGAGAGTTTGTGATATATACAGATACTTCGAAGCTCAGTTTGTGTGCAGTGTTGATGCAGCATGACGGAGTTATAGCTTATGCGTCCCGACAGTTGAAGGTCCATGAGAAGAATTATCCAACTCATGACCTCAAGCTAGCGGCAGTGGTATTCACCTTGAGGCATTATCTGTATGGGGAGAAATGCAGGATTTTCACTGACCACAAGATCCTGAAGTACTTTTTCACTGACCACAAGAGACAAAAAGAGCTGAACATGAGTCAGCGGAGGTGGCTAGAGCTAGTGAATGATTATTACTGTGAGATTAGCTACCATTCGTGTAAGGCTAATGTAGTTGCCCATGCCCTGAGCAGGAATACTACGGTGATCACTCAGTTTTCAGTACAGAGATCGTTATAGACAGAGATTCAGCGGTTTGTGCTTGCATTTAATTCCACGGCCAGTGCCCCTAGCCTTTCTACCCTGACAGTGCAGTTGCCGCTAAGAGACATAATTCTAGCAGGTCAGGCTTCTGACGAGCAGTTGCAGAAATGGAGACAGAGGGATGAGGATAAGGGCCGGAGGTTGTATATAGTTGTGGATGATATAGTCAGATATCAAGTCCGACTATGGGTTCCTAGCAGTTATTCCCTGAGAACATATATCTTGAGTGAGGCCCACAGCACCCATCCATTCAGGGAGTACGAAGATGTATAAGGATCTACAGACTCTGTACTGGTGGCCGGGCATGAAGTGAGATATTCTGCGTTTCATCTCCGAGTCTTTGACATGTCAGCAGGTCAAGGCCGAACATCACAGACCTGCAGGAAAGCTGAGATCACTCCCTATTCCTCAGTGAAAATGGCAGAACGTTACCGTGGACTTCGTGACGGGACTTCCAAGGACGACTGGAGGATATAATGCCATTTGGGTGATAGTCGATCGGCTCACCAAATCAACACACTTTTTACCGATCAAGAATACTTTCACCATGACTCAGTACGCAAAGTTGTATATCAGAGAGATAGATAGACTGCATGGCATTCTAGTTTTCATCGTGTCAGAAAGAGATCCGAGATTCACGTCTACTTTCTGGAAGAGTCTGCATAAGGCATTGGGTACTAAGCTGCTATTTAGTACTGTCTTCCGTTCTTAGACCAACGGACAGTCAGAGAGGGTGATTTAGATTTTGGAAGACCTACTTAGATTTTGCATGATCGACTTCCAGGTCAGCTGGGAGCAGAAGTGTACGGTATCGTACTTTTGAACATACTTAAAATTTGGGGAAAATTTTGTTTCTTAAATAATTAATCATCTCTCAAAATACACTTCTAAATAAAATTCTTGATCAATTATTTGAAATGCAAACGAACTTGCAATAAGTACTTGTTTAAAAAAACTTAAAGTAATTCGTTGAAATCGGAGTAATGAGTTCAACATTCATAAAATCCTTAAAACTTAAGTGGTCCTCGGGTTAGTCGTCCGCCCAATCCTAGCCATCTCACTGGTTTCTAGCTCTCGTCTCCCTCAAACTCGTCCTCACATGCATCGATCAATTCTGTTGAGTCTAAAGACTCCACATGTATAAACTGAGAATATCAAGTAGTACATAATAAATCCACATGCATTTTAAATTAGCACATACATATTTAAACTTTGAACATACTTACATAAACATAGACGTTCTATCAATTCATTAACAATTTCATAAACGTGCTTGTGTATTACATACTTAAACATGCATAATCATCATCATTTTGTGTAGAGATATGTTTTCAAGCAAGTGACCCATACATATTGCGCCTGATCAGACTAAACCACAGTGCTAGGGCTGGCAGGGATGTCCACTGTCACATACATAAAATCCCCGGTCATGCTTTACTGGGTGGATTGGTCCCTGGTCATGCTTTACCGCTTCCCAATCATGATCATAACCCGGTCATTCTTTACCGGGGTGGAGAGGTCCCCAGACACGTTCTCGGGCTTCCAAATTAGTTCA
Source organism: Primulina eburnea (assembly GCF_022965805.1). Classification (NCBI taxonomy): domain Eukaryota; kingdom Viridiplantae; phylum Streptophyta; class Magnoliopsida; order Lamiales; family Gesneriaceae; genus Primulina; species Primulina eburnea. Next base: position 29,519,842 of record NC_133108.1, read on the forward strand.
TAATTGGTCACAAGATAATTCACATATATACTTAAAAAACATATAACATTTTCTTTGCACGTCGAACATAATAATACATTATGCATGCCTGGACAAGAAAAAAATTTAATTTTTTTTCATAAAGATTCGGGCTCAGATACAAAGCGTGGAATATCTCGCTTCATCTTTGGCCACAAATACAGCATTTGTAGGTCTTTGTACATCTGGGTACTGGGTACCCACTAGATGGGTGGAATATGGAGATGTATGTGCCTCTGTCAAAATATCGTCCCTGATCGAATCAACAATAGGCACCCACATCCTTCAAATGTACCTCACAATACCATCGGACACTGCATAGAGTACATTATCCTTGGATTCATCATTCATTCTCCATTTCTGTAGATGTTCGTCTGAAGGCTGACCTCTACGGATTCGGTCTAGCAAAGAAGATTGGACTGTTAGATTAGACAATTTGGGAGCTCTGCTATTTGGATAAACTTCTAGGCCAAACCTCTGAATATCAAACTAAAGATATCTCTGCGCTGACAGCTGCGCTACGACTGCTACCTTCCTGCTCAAAGCATCTGCCACAACATTAGCGTTCCCTGGGTGGTAGCTAATTTCGAAATTGTAGTCTTTTACTAACTCCAACCAACGTCTTTATCTCATGTTCCGTTCTTTCTGCGTGAAGAAGTACTTGTGACTTTTGTGATAAGTGAATATCTTGCATTTCTCGCCGTACAAATAATGTCTCCATATCTTCAACGCAAAGACAACGGCAGCTAAATCGAGGTCATAAGTCGGGTAGTTCTTCTCATGCACTTTCAACTGTCTGGAGGCATATGCTATAACCCAACCATGCGGCATCAATACTGTGCCTAAACTGAGCATAGAAGAAATGGTGTATAACACAAAATTATCTTGCCCTGATGGCATGCCTAAAACTGACGCTGTGATAAATGCTTGCTTCAAAGTATCACAACTCTTCTGACACTCATAACTCCATATAAATTTATCATTTTTCTTAGTCAATGACGTGAGTGACACTGCAGTCGAGGAAAACCCCTGAACAAATTTCTCGTAGTAGCCCGCCAAGCTTAGGAAACTACGGATCTCTGATGCATTCTTCGGCTCAACCCATTCTATTATTGCGGCCAATTTAGCTGGATCCACCTCAGTGCCACTGCTAGATATAATATGTATCAAAAATGCTACTTTCTCCAACAAGAATTAACACTGACTGAATTTTTCAATAAACTTGCGACTCTACAAGAGTTGCAAAACTGCACCCAAATATTGACTGTGCTCCTCATGGCTCTTCAATTAAATAAGAATGTCGTCAATGAATAGTATGACGAACTGATCTAGGTAGGGCTGAAATACTCGATTCATTAGGTCCATAAAAATCGCTGGAGCATTCGTCAGTCCAATTGGCATCATTAAGAACTCGTAATGCCCATATCTAGTTCTGAATGATGTCTTATGAACATCTACATAATTTACCTTCAGTTGATGATGCCCAGAATGTAGATCTAGCTTAGAAAACATTGTAGCTCCCAACAACTGATCGAATAAGTCATCTATCCTTAGTCGTGGGTATTTGTTCTTGATCGTTACCTCCGATGCTCTGCTTTCACTTGCTGACAAGTGAGTCATTCAGATACAAAGCATCGAATATCTCGCTTCATCCTTGGCTACCAATACAGCATTTGTAGGTCGTTTTACATCTTGGTACCCCCTATATGGATGTAATACGGAGATGTATGTGCCTCTGTCAAAATATCATCTTTTATAAAATCAACACTAGGCACCCACATCCTTCCTCTGTACCTCACAATAACATCGGACATTTCGTAGAGTACACTGCCCTTGGATTCATCCTTGAGTCTCCATTCATGTAACCGTTCGTCTGAAGGCTGACCACTACGGATTCGGTCTAGCAAAGAAGACTGGACTGTCAGATTAGACAACTTGGGAGCTCTGCCCTTAGGACAAACTTCTGAGCCAAACCTCTGAATCTCTAACTGAAGATATATCTGGGTGTTAGCTAATGTCACAATAGCAGTCTTTTACTAACTCCAACCACCGTCTTTGTCTCATGTTCTGTTCTTTATGCGTGAAGAAGTACTTGAGACTCTTATTGTCAGTGGATATCTGGAATTTCTCGCCGTACAATAATGTCTCAATATCTTCAACGCAAAGACAACGGTAGCTAACTCGAAGTCATGAGACGGGTAGTTCTTCTCATGCACTTTCAACTGTCTGGAGGCATATGCTATAACCCGACCATGCAGCATCAATATTGCGCCTAAACCGAGCTTAGAAGCATCGGTTTATAAGAAAAAATTACCTTGCCCTGATGGCATGGATAAAATTGGCGTTGTGATAAGAGCTTGCTTCAAAATATCGAAGCTCTTCTGACACTCGTCACTCCATACAAATTTAGCATTTTTGCTAGTTAATGAAGTGAGTGACACTGTAATCGAGGAAAACCCCTGAGTAAATTTCTTGTAGTAGCCCGCCAAGCCTAGGAAACTACGGATCTCTGACGTGTTTTTGGCTCAAACCATTCTCTTACTGCGGCCACTTTAGCTGGATCCACCTCGATGCCACTGCAAGATATAATATGTCCCAAATATGTTACTTTCTCCAACCAAAATTCACACTTACAGAATTTTGCAAACAACTTGCGACTCTACAAGACTAGCAAAACTGTATCCAAATGCTGACTGTGCTCCTCATGGCTCTTCAAATATATAAGAATGTCTTCAATGAATACTATGACGAACTGATCTAGGTAGGGCTGAAATACTCGATTCATTAGGTCCATAAAAATTGCTGGAGCATTCGTCAGTCCAAATGACGTCACTAAGAACTCGTAATACTCATATCTAGTTCTGAAGGCTGTGTTATGAACATCTGCTTCATTTACCTTCAGTTGATGATACCCAAAACGTAGATCTATCTTAGAGAACACTGTATCTCCCTGAAAAACTGATCGAATAAGTCCTCGATCCTTGGTAATGGGTATTTGTTCTTGATCGTTAATTTGTTCAATTCTTGGTAATCTATACAAAACCTCATGCTCCCATCTTTCAAAATTATGGCGGATGAATTCTTTGTCTAGGACGGATGAAAAAGAAAAGGCGGCCCATGTTGAGAAACTAGGGCGGATGAATTCTTTGTCTAGGAGCTCCTGAATTTGTTGCTTGAGTTCTAACATCTTTGTTGGAGCCAAGCGGTACGGTGCCTTAGAGATTGGCATAGTGTCTGGCACAAGTTCAATGGCGAACTACACCTCTCTCTCTGATGAAATGCCTGAGATGTCATCTGGGAAAACATGAGGAAAATCTCTGACAACTGGTACATCAGATATCAATGGTGTGGGTGTGTCGGGTTTGGAAATAATACTGGCCAAGAATGCCTGACACCCCTTTTGTATAAGTTTCTGGGCCTGCATGTAAGAGATCATGCAAGGGAAACTTCTCCACTTGCATGGCTCAAAAAGAAATTGCTCCATACCCAACGGTCTTACCAACACTGATCTTTTCCGAAAATCAATTAGAACTCTGTTCTATGTCAGCCAGTCCATCCCCAATATGACATTAAACTCTGGCATTGACAACACAATCACGTCGGCATAAACTTGGTGGCACTGTAGTTCAAGATCGATATCTATGACTACGCTAGTAGCTGACAACTCCTCCTCTGATGGGGCTGTCACAGAATAGTTCACGTCAAGTCTAATGGACTTGAAATCCAAATAATTAGCGAACTTCTCTGAGATAAAAGAGTGAGTGGCCCCGGAATCTAACAGGGTCTTCGTGACTACTCTCTTTATAAAGACATTTCCTCAAGGACATTAGTACAACACATAAACTCATACCCCAAAATACTAAACTTAGCCTCACGTATAGTAGGAAAATTTCTATCCAGAGTCTCCAAAATACGAAAACAACATACTAATATCCCCAAGCAAAATTCGAAGTATACATCACCAAAAGTTAATACTGTGCTGAATTAAATAGGATACCAGTCAGTAGGGTCGTGTCTGAGTTCGCCTCCTCGGCATGCATGGCAAACACTCTCCACTGAGTTAGCTACCTCCACTGTGGGCAGACCTTCAGCATGTGATCACTGGCCCCACACTTGAAGCATTTGTCCTAGCCCCATAAACACTGCCCCATATGATGACAGTTGCATTTCGGGCACGGTGGGTACTCACAAGGCTTCTGAGGAGCCTTCTGTTATTGTATAGGACCTTTGCCTTTCGGCGGTCCTTGAAATGGCCTCTTTCTCTGTTGTCCCTGGAAAGGTCTTTTGAATTGCTGCTGCTGTTGTTGGGGCGCCTGATAGGGCCTCTTGCCCTTCCTGTCATTCTCGATGTCTTTCTGGTCCTGCTCTGCCGCCAAGGCTCTCGACACGGCAACAGTATAAGTAGTAGGACTAGCCACTTGAACATCATGGCGCAAGATCGTCCGTAAACCATCAATTAAATGCCTCAGCTTCTCCCGGGCATCATTTGCAATTAGGGGCACGAAGTGACACCCCTTCTCAAACTTCCTTACAAACTCTACCATGCTGTTGTCTCCCTGTCTCAAAGTCATAAACTCCCTGGTCAGACGATAGCGTACTTTCTCAATGAATCACTTGGAGTAAAACTCTTCCTTGAAACTCTCCCAAGTAAGGGTATGCAAATTCACTGCAACAGACGCACTTTCCCACCACAATCTAGTGTCTCCTGTCAATATAAAAGTGGCACACCTGACTCTGTCTGCATCCTGTAGTACCATAAATATGAATATCATCTCGATGAACTTAATCCATCCCTCGGCTATCATCGGGTCAGTAGTCCCCGAGAACTCCTTCGGATCCATCCTCCTGAATCTCTTATACACCGCCTCTGGCCTGGGCGGCCTCGCTCCAGTATCTACTCCAACTTGTTCTCCGCAAACCATGCGAAGAACTGAGTCATTCCTGCAAGCATCTGCGTCTGTATATCTGGCAGTGGACGAAGAGGTGTGGCCCCCTCCTCATCCCGAGACTTTCTATCCTCTTCACCTGCTCCCCATGCAATCATACGTCTAGAAGGCATATTATTCCACAATTTACCCAACATGTAAACCAACATACATGAACACAATATCCATATGATCATAGGATGAACGTAAATCGAACTTAAACGTGTACATGCTGAAATCATGACTGAGGTGCTTACTACATGAAAGAATTTTTAAAACTTTAAAACTTATAGACTTGAGGCGTGACTTCGTAAGCTTCTCGCAACTGGCAGTAGGCATAACCCTTTACAAGAACACCACCCTGATACCAACTGTAACGTACCGTACTTTTGAACATACTTAAAATTTATGGAATTTTTTTTTTCTTAAATAAATAACCATCTCTCAAAATACATTTGTAAATAAAATTCTTGATCAATTATTTGAAATGTAAACGAACTTGGAACAAGTACTTGTTTAAAAAAACATAAAATAATTCGGTAAAATCAGAGTAAATGAGTTCAATATGCATAAAAATCCTTAAAACTTAAGCAGTCCTCGGGTTAGTCTTCTGCCCAATCCGAGCCATCTCACTGGTCTCTGCCTCTCGTCTCCTCAAACTCGTCATTTTCTGTATTGATCAAGTCTAGTGAGTCTAAAGACTCAACATGTATAAAATGAGAATAGCAAGTATTATATAATAAAGTCACGTGCATTTTAAATTAGCACATACATATTTAAACTTTGAACATACTTACATAAACATAGACATGCCATCAATTCATAAACATTTTCATAAACGTGCTTCCATCGTACATACTTAAACATGCATAATAATCATCATTTTGCGTAAAGATATGTTTCAAAGCAAATACATATTGCGCCTGATCAGACTAAACCATAGTACTGGGCTAGTAGGGATGTCCACTGCCTCATACATAAGATCTTCGGTCATGCTTTACCGGGTGGATTGGTCCCTAGTTATGCTTTACCGCTTCCCAATCCTGATCATAACTTGTTCATGCTTTATCGGGGTGGAGAGGTCCTCGGACACGTTCTACGGCTTCCAAACCCGTTCATAATTTGTCACAAGACAATTCGCATACCTCAAAAACATAAAACATTTTCTTTTGCACGTCGAACATATTTAAATAAAGTTGAGGGCTTCATTGGATCTTGTTTGGGCTACTGCTACACATACTAATACATTATTCAAGCAACTTAAATTTCATAACTTAACCGTATCAATCGTAATCACCACCAAAGTAATTAAATAACTTACGACTTTCTAGACCACTCGGGACTTGACCATTTTTAACCATCATACTAGACCATGACATCTAACCCTGAAACAATCTTGATATGGAGTATCAACATTTCCCAAGTAATGGAAGAAACGGACCTCGCTTAAACCATAATGCAACGTTTCCTATCAAAACACGGCTAATCTAACCCTCACTAAGCTTGGACATAACGACATATTAATACCCAAATGAGGCAATAACACTTAAACCTAAATCTTCCCCATTCTCGGACCAACGCCTAGGCGCCTACAGAGTAGTGTTGTAGCGCCGATTAAGCGCCTAGGTGGTACATCCCAGCGTCAGGGCGCTACAGGACACGAACCTCAGGCGCTGCAGCACTCCAGATACAGCGTTGTGGTGCTAACCCAACGTGACTCAAACCCAAAAATAGTCGTGTTCTACCCATTCGCTTCCCTACGACTTCTATTGTAACCAAACCCTTGCCAACCCGAACAAAAGACCAAACACGTCTTATCACAACACACGACATACCTAAATGCGGCAATGATCACCCGCAGTTCCCAACAAAGCCTATGACCAATAAACCTCAAGAAAACATGAAGAACACATTTTGATAACAACACAGTTTGAGCAGTCACACAAATATGATCATAAATCACTCGTCTCTTGTCCGAAAATTAGGCATTTACTGTTAAATCGAAGGTACCAAAAATTAATACGTTTTATATGTTAAAAGTATTTCCAAAAAACTGACCAAAAATTTGCAGGATTTGAAATGATAATTGATTTGGTTTTTGAGATCTAAAAACTATTTCAAAATTGTTCCAAACATCATTGCTCGAACTTTACACAAAAAAATCGAATTTTTACGTACAATATGCATCAAAATATTTACTATGACAAGATCAATGCAGAAAAATGAAATGATATACATGCCTTTGCGTTAGAACGCACGAAGATAATGAATACCGACATGGTGTATTATGGGAGATGACCGGGAGACGCTTGCTATACGATTCTTGCTCAAAAAATGGGTGTAAATCTCCAAAAATTTGCAAGGGAAACGGGTGGCTGCTGCTGTAACTCTAGAAACCATAGATCCTTAAGAAAAAGAATACAAAGTGTGTGTGTCTGTGTCGATGGGTGTGTGAGTGTGTAAGGTGTGAGTGTGTGTGAGAGTGGGGTAATTAGGAGTTAATAAAATGCTTAGTTAAATAATTAATGATATTACTAATCTAATTACTAAATCACAGTCAAAGATTTAATAACAAAAGTTAAGTACCAAATTTTTAAGATTAAAAAATCCAAATGATCAAATTAGTATTTGAAGAATTTATAATCTTAAAATCACCTAATAAATAAAAAATTTAGGCTTTAAAATGCTAAAAATATTCATAAATCACTTAAAACATCAATTTTTTTGACTTGAAATAAAATACCACATAAATCAAAATCGCCTAAATCGTCACCGGTATCTTTTCTTGATCTCGTATTGAATATTCGCCTGAAACATAAAAATCAAGATTTGCCGCTGGCCAAGTACGGCCCCCACTGCAGTGTCACTGGCGTCGCACATGATCACGAAAGGTAGATCCCAATCCGGTGCTACCAAGACAGGAGCCGTCACCAAGCGCTCCTTCAAATTCTTGTATGCCTGTAAACAGTCAGAATTGAAATCAAATGGCACATCTTTCATAAGTAAGGAAGATAGAGGTTTGGCAATTTTTGAAAAATCTTTATAAAACGCCGATAAAAACCGGCGTGGCCTAGAAAACTTCTAACTCCCTTTATGGACGCCGGAGGTGGTAATTTCTTGATGACTTCAACTTTCGCCTTATCCACCTCTATTCCGTGCTCCGAAATCTTGTGCCCTAGGACAATTCCCTCTTGTACCATGAAATGACACTTTCCCAATTAAGCACCAAATTCGTCTCCTCACATCTCAACAACACCACCTTCAAGTTCTGCAAACAGTCATCAAAAGAAGGGCCGAAAATAGAGAAATCATCCATAAAAAGTTCAAGAAAATTTTCTATCATATCATGGAATATAGCGGTCATGCAACGTTGAAATGTGGCAGGGGCATTACAAAGACCAAACGGCATGCGGCGAAAAGCGAAAGTTCCATAAGGACAAGTGAAAGTGGTTTTCTCTTGGTCCTCAGGTGCAATGGTTATTTGATTATACCCCGAATACCCATCTAGAAAACAATAAAACTCATGACCCGCTAACCTCGCAAGCATTTGATCAATAAAGGGAAGGGGAAAGTGGTCTTTTCGGGTGGCATCATTCAATTTCCTATAATCAATGCACACACGCCATCCCGTAACAGTTCTGGTGGGTATTAGTTCATTATTCTCATTTGTAATCACAGTAATCCCACCCTTTTTTGGCACGCACTGAACTGGACTTACCCATGCACTATCAGATATAGGATAGATAATACCTGCATCGAGAAGCTTAATCGTTTCTGCCTTTACTATCTCTTGCATCTTTGGATTCAATCTTCTCTGAGGTTGCACAAGAGGTGAGTACTTGTCTTCCATCAAGATCTTGTGCATGCAGACTGATGGATTGATCTCTTTGATATCCGCCACCTTCCACGCAAATGTACTCTTGTGCGCTTTCAGAACCTCCAACAATTTTTCTTCTATCACATCTGTCAAAGCAGCAGAAATAATGACAGGTAAAGTGTTATTCTCACCTAAGTACACGTACTTGAGGTGTGGAGGTAACGGCTTTAGCTCAAGTGTCGGTGGCTGATAGGCTCGTAATAGTTTGCATTTTTGTTGTCATATCTCTCATTGTTACCACTACCAGCGTGCTTAATTGACACATTTTTGTGTGATTTTATTGTAGGAGGAAGTTTTCTGCTCTTGCGATAAATTCGGGCTAAAAAGAGTGATTTTATATCAAAATTAAAGTTGCCGATATAATCTTAGTGGAAGACGTGGAGCACAAAAATTCAGAAGATGTTTTTACATAAGGCGTGACCACGCCTTGTGACTACTTCTCGGCTGCCTAGTGAGAGTTGAGGAATATTCATAACAAGGAATAAATAGAAAATAGAGTTTTTTACATAACAAAACTCTATATTTTTAATAGGATATTTCCTAAGATCTTTTATTTTTTTAGTGACTAGGTTTAAATTTAGATTATTAGACTTTTATAATTTTGGGCCCAATTTGTCTTTTAAACCTACAAAACTAACGTGAAAGAGGGGAGGCGGCAGATTTTCACACAACTCACAACTTTCTCCTCCGAATAAAACTCACGTGAAGGGAAGAAAAGATAGGCGCAATGATTTTCTCCCCAACTCTAGGCTAAGTTTTATTTCTATTCAGGGGATATTTTTACTATTTCAGTTTATCACTGTGAGGCTTTTGTGTTTTAATTTAATATTCGTGTTTTGTTCAAGTATTTGTTGATTTATATTTAATTCTATGAAAGTTGTATCTCGGTTAATCTGACAATTTAATTCGATATATAATTTCTACTGTTATCCATGAATTCAGTGATCCGTAATTGTCATGAATGATTGGTACATGAGTAGCGATAGATTAGGTACGTTGTGCTATTATAGCATATTTAGTCTAAATAAATAAACGAAACTCGATCTATCAATTGCAGCTATCTCGGTTGTTAGATTTAGGATTAACTGTTTTCAGAAAGTGAAAATGCTATTTTTAATTAATATGGAACGCTATCGTGCCCAGTTAATTATTAATAAGTTTTGACTGGATGCTGGGTTTGGTCAATTACTTTAGGAAAACACAAGAATTTTATCGGCTATCCCTATAATTATAAAGTTAATTGCTTGTAATTGCATGAATAAATATATGTTAGCCGATGAACAGTGATACAATTGAATAGTAGAAATACCTTGAATCGAGCTTGGTAATATTAATTTCCATTTAATTAGTTTTTCATCTTGATTTGTTATTTCTTCTTGCATGTTAAATTTAGTTTAGCATTTTATTAAATTAATATCCCAAAATCCCCCTTTTAATTACATTTTTCTCGAAAGAAATAAATCTCCCGTTCCTTGTGGATTCGACCCTACTCACCATTACACTCGTTTTTATTTAAAAGGATAGGAATTAATTTAGTGGTCAACGACAGCACACCAGTGGCTCCTCGATGCTTGACCTTTGAGGGGCCAAATCTCTTCGTTCTTCTAGATCCTCCAGTCGCATCCTTATTGGCTTTCTCCATGGATGGTTGGCATTAAAGTGTGCCACTATTTCAGCTTTATCTTCATCCAATTCCTCTCCTCCCAATTCAGTAGTGATAGCGGCCTCCAACGGGTCCCTAAGAGCATCCTGCACATAGTGAGACACAAGAGAGTTAAAAGCATCAATTCTAAAACAACTATCAGAATGCAGTGTGTGCTTAAGTGCATTAAAAACATCAAAAGTAATCTCTTCCTCTCCCACTCTTAATCTCAACTTCCCTTCTTGCACATCAATCAGTACCTTGCCAGTTGCAAGGAACGGTCTCCCCAAAATTAGAGGCATCTCTGTATCCTCCTCCATGTCGAGAACCACGAAATCCGCAGGAAAAATGAATTTGTCCACTTTCACTAGCACATCCTCAATCACTCCGCGGGGGTACTTGACAGATCTGTCAGCCAGTTGCAAGGACATCCTTGTCGGCTTAGGCTCTCCCAACCCAAGTTTCCTAAACACAGACAATGGAATAAGATTAATACTTGCACCAAGATCACATAATGCTTTATGAAAAACAACATCACCAATCATGCAAGGAATAGAGAAACTCCCTGGGTCTTTTAGCTTCGGTGGGATTTTGTTTTGCATCAAAGCGGAGCAGTTTTCAGTTAAGTTCACTGTCATGTGACTCTCCAACTTCCTCTTATTTTCTAAAATGTCTTTCAAAAATTTAGCATAACTAGGCATTTGTATTAAAGCATCGGCGAAAGGAATATTGATATGCAATTTTTTAAATACCTCGAGAAACTTACCAAATTGTGCATCTAGTTTTGCTTTTTTCAATGCAGCAGGAAAAGGGGGAGGTATAACAATATTTGGTTGTGCAGTGGGTGCTGGTGTGGAGTTAGAGGACTTACCTTTGGATGTCTCAGTCAGTTCATCCGGTATTTGAGTTTTTTCCTTTCCCTTCGACTCCAAAATTTTCCCACTCTTCAACTCAATGGCCTTCACTTGCTCTTTTGGATTAGTCTCGGTATTACTTGGCAAGGTGCCCAGCTCTCTACTTGCTATCATCTTGGCCAACTGTCCAATTTGATTTTCGAGCCCTTTTATCGATGCATCTTGGTTTTGAAGTCTAGTTTCAGTGGATGAAATAAACTTAGACATCATTTGTTCCAAGTTGGACTTTTCTTCTCTAGGAGGATCGGATCTGTACATCGGTTGTTTACCATATTGTTGTCCTCCTTGCTGTCGATTTTGACTGTTTTGACTGCCCCATGAGAAGTTTGGATGTTGCCTCCACCCAGGATTGTATGTGTTCGAATAAGGGTCATGCCTTGGGCGGTTTTGGACTCCCACTTGATTCACTGGTGCCTCATTTTGCACATAGAATGGATTGTCATCTTGACAGTCCTTTGCATAGTGTTCCCCTCCACACTTTTCACAGAATATCTCTTGAAGACGCATCGACGTGCCACTCACATTCAATCCGTCTATTTTTCTGTTTAAAGCATCAAGTTGTGCAGTAATAGCAGAAAAATTAGTTACCTGGTGAACTCCTGCACTCTTCCGCTGGTTGTTTCTTTTAGATTGAGGATGATAGCTGCTAGCAGCCATCTCCTCTAACAATTCATATCCTTCCTCCGCGGTCTTTCTCAACAGGTTTCCACAAGCAGCCGCATCTATCATAGTACGGTTAGGAGTAAGCAAACCATAATAAAATGTTTGAACGACTAACCCAAGTGGTAACTCGTGATGTGGGCATCTTCGTAGTAGATCCTTGAAGCGTTCCCATGCCTCATATAGAGATTCCTGATCGAATTGAGCAAATGTTGTAATGTCTGCCCGCAGCTTCATGGTCTTGGAGGGAGGGAAGTATTTGATGAGAAAGGCTTTCGCCATGTCGTCCCATGTAGCGATTGACCCTACAGGCAAACAATTTAACCATGCCTTAGTTTTATCATGTAAAGAGAAAGGAAATAAACGCAACCTAATAGCATCATCAGAAACTCCATTGAATTTAAAAGTATCGCAGATTTCAAAAAAATCCGCGATGTGCATGTTTGGATCATCTACTGCAGTTCCTCCGAATTGGACTGTGTTCTGAATCATCTGGATTATGGTTGGCTTGATTTCAAAGTGATTTGCCCGCACGATAGGCCTCACAATGCTAGGGCGTGCACCCTCCAAAGAAGGTTGGGCATACTCCAGCATTGGTATGCGACGCGGTATCTCAACTTGTCTATTGTCACGCTGTTCCTCTCCACGTTCTTGCTCGTGTCTTTCCAACAGTTCTTTAAGTCTTTGTTGTTGTCTCCGCCTTCGGAAAGTTCTTTCAATTTCAGGATCAAACTCAAGCTCCACGTCAAGTGACTTTGGCATGCACTGGAAGGGATATCTGTAATAAAATATGGAGTGTTAGCTCAAGAGAAATACAATCATGCTAAAGAAAATAACGAAAAATAAAATTGTAGACTAACAATCCCCGGCAACGGCGCCAAAAACTTGATCGAGCAAAACTTGCACTGTGATATCCTCAATAAAAATATGTTTTTGTATGCTCAAAATTTAGTCGCAAGTGCACGATGTCAAGTAATAGAATAGTGTACGTGAGTACGAGTATCGTTCTACTGAAGACTGTGTTTAACAATTATTATTCCAGTTATTAAAACTTTAGCAACGAAATTTGAGTGATTGTTTTATAACTAATAAAATTTAATAAAACTAAATAAACAAGTTCAAGAATTTAATGACGAGATATGAATGCTAGATCAATTGATTAAATTTCAATGATAAATGAATTTGTTGGGAATTCTGGTTCACCTACCCCGTATTAATTCGTTAATTCGTTCAATCGTGTTTAAATGCTTCCGACAGGATCTCCTATTCTATTGAACACTCTCTCTCGAGCTATGCCAAACTAATTCTACCCAATGAAGTAATTAAATGTCTTTAATTATTTATCAAGGGTGAATCGCATTTCGATTTATGAAATCCCCTAATTTTCGACCCTTAGGACTATGATTATCGGCATGTATCCAATTTCATATATCTATGTAAATTGTAGATCCGCGGATTATACTACTCGATCCTATCACTCGTTATTCTCTCGAACTCACTCGTGATATGAAAACGTCGTTAAAGTTAGCTACGCTTTAATGACACAATAAAATAATAGTATAATCAAGAATCACGCAACAATCGAATATAAATTAATTCAAATCAAAGTTTGGGGTAGGATCCCCTTGAATCCCAACAAATATTAAATTTAGCTACTAAAGTTCATTGAAAATCACGAAACAAAGTTCAAATAACAGAAACTAAATAAGAAATACTAGAGTTGGCGAAAAACGCGAAGAACGACGCTCAGAAAACTTCAAATCTTCAATCCAAACGCAAAGTGCTCTCCAAAAGCTTGTGGCGGCTGAATAATAGAGTCTGAATCCCCTCAAAGTCGTCCCAAAAACCTTACCATATCATTCTCCTTCCGAAAATAAGGAATGGAATCGCGCATGATATTTTCCAAAAATAGGTGGCGCTCGGGCGGTAGAAAAGTACCGCTCGAGCGCCACACCATCTGCAAAGATGCTTGGGAAGTGCGGCATTCTCGCTCGGGCGGTAGAAAACTACCGCTCGAGCGCCGACTCTTCTGTAAAAATCCTTCAGCTATTCATCTTTCGCGCCCGGGCGGTAGAAAAGTACCGCTCGGGCGCCACTCATTATGGCCCTGGCATTCTATTTTGTACACTTTGCTCTCTTTTTGGTTTCCGACCATTTTTCCTGCAAATTCATCAAACAATAGTGACACATGATAATATGCAAATGAGTACTCTAAAATGAACAAAATGTAAATGAAATGCATGCATGCACAATGCAAACACAACTAAAACTAATGCAATAAAGCGCGTAAAACCACACCTATCAAAATGCTTAAGTTCAACACGTAATCTTCATCTAACTTTGGGAGAATAATGAGAGTAAATCCTCAAGCTTCAACACGAAAAGATTTAAAAGACGTTTTCGCCGCAGAGAAGATTATCTTTCAAGGGGTAGCTACCTATGCTTTGCTAGATTCAGGAGCTATACATTCTTTCATATCTGAAACCTTCATCAAAAGACTGAATATTACTCCTCAAGATATGGGTTTTGGTTTCAAAGTTCTATTCCTTCCGGCGATCAAATACTCACGTCTAAAATCATCAAAAATCTAGAGTTTCGTTTATGCAAAGATGTGGTTCGGGCAGATTTTATCGTGCTTCCTATACCTGAATTTGATATTATACTCGATATGGATTGGCTATCAGTGAATGGAGCTTTGATTGATTTCCATTAGCGATCAGTATCTATTAGACCACCTAGTGGTAAACTTTTTGTCTTCGAGGCGACAAGAAACAAGCAAATGCTGCACATTATCTCTTGTCTATGTGCGAGGAAGCTTATTAAGCATGGATGCCATGCTTTTCTAGCATGTGTCACTACCGCACATGCATCTATCAGTCAGAAGTTAGAAGATGTTGATATTGTCAGAGATTTTCCTAGCGTCTTTCCCGAGGACGTTTCTGGTATTCCACCCAATCGTGAAGTATAATTATCTATTGATCTAATGCCGAGCACTGTTCCTATATCTAAAGCACCTTATCGTCATGAACCTGCCGAAATGAAATAACTAAAAGAAAAAATTCAAGAATTGATAGACAAGGGTTTTATTCGCCCTAGTTACTCTCCGTGGGGCGCACAGGTATTATTTGTGAAGAAGAAAGATGATAGTATGCGTCTTTGCATCGATTATCGAGAGCTTAATAGGGTCACTATCAAAAATAAGTATCCACTGCCAATAATTGAAGATTTATTTGATCAATTGCAAGGAGCATCGATATTTTCTAAGATTGATATTCGTTCTGGATACCATCAGTTGAAAGTTACAGAGTCCGATGTTCACAAAACAGCATTTCGTACGTTATATGGGCACTATGAGTTTATGGTCATGCCATTCGGGCTGACCAATGCGCCAGTTATCTTCATGGATTTCATGAATCGCATATTTCAGTCGTATCTGTATCAGTTTATTATATTCTTCAATGATGATATATTGATCTATTTGAGGAATAAAGAGGAGCATAGTCGTCATTTGAGGACAGCACTGCAAGTACTGCAAGACAAAAAGCTTTATGCAAAATTCAGCAAAGTGCGAGTTTTGGCTTGATAGAGTGGCTTTGTTAGGACGCATCATTTCTAGTGATGGCGTTGAAGTTGATCCGAGTAAAGTGGAGGCAGTGAAAGAGTGGCTAGTACCGAAGAGTGTTACCGAGATTCGCAGTTTCTTAGGACTAGCTGGCTATTATCAGCAAATTCATCAAGTTATTCTCAATCAATTGCAGTACCACTGACATCTTGACTAAGAAGAATGCAAAGTTTATTTGGGGATCCGGGTGTCAAGACAGTTTTGATAAGTTAAAGCAAGCCTTGATTTCAGCACCAGTGTTATCTATGCCATCAGGGCAAGGAGAGTATGTGTTGTATACCGATGCTTCTAAACTTGGTTTGGGCGCATTTCTGATGCAAAATGACCGAGTTATAGCCTATGCATTGAGACAGTTGAAAATTCACGAGAAAAACTACCCTACTCATGATCTTGAGCTTGTAGCAGTAGTTTTTGCATTGAAGAATTGGAGACATTACCTTTATGGGGAGAAGTGCAAAATATTCGCCGATCATAAAAGTTTGAAATACTACTTCACCCAAAAGGAATTGAATATGAGACAGCGTAGATGGCTTAGCTAGTGAAGGACTACGACTATGAGATTAGCTATAATCTGGGGAAAGCTAATACTGTGGCAAACGCATTGAGTAGAAAAGCAGCAGTTATCACTCAATTATCACTCCAAAGACCGTTGCAGTCCGAAATACAGCCCCCTAATCTTGTCACCTTATCAGTACAGTCGACTTCACGGGACAGAATTCGCGATGGGCGGTCTACTGATGAGCAATTGAAAAAGTGGAGAGCAAAATATGAAGCCAAGGGTCGGAATTTATATTCAGAGGTGGATGGTATAGTTCGATATCGAGATCGCTTATGGGTTCTTAATGACGATTTTTTGAGAGATCTCATTATGAAGGAAGCTCATAACACACGATATTCCATTCATCCGGGGAGCACGAAAATATACAAAGATTTGCAGTTGTTATATTGGTGGCCAGGCATGAAGAGGGACATTTTGAGATTTGTATCTGAGTGCTTGACTTGTCAGCAAGTTAAAGCAGAGCATCAAAAACCAACGGGGAAATTGAAGCCACTCCCTATTCCCGAGTGGAAATGGGAAAATATCACTATGGACTTTGTTGTGGGATTGCCAAAGACTGTTAAGGGATTCAATGCTATATGGGTGATAGTGGATCGTCTTACGAAGTGCACTTTCTCCCTATTAAGATGACCTTCACCATGATTCAGTATGCGGAGTTGTACATTCGAGAGATAGTTCGTCTGCATGGGATTCCTGTATCTATTGTTTCTGACAGAGATCCGAGATTCACGGCATCATTTTGGAAGAGTCTTCATGCAGCGATGGGGACCAAGTTATTATTCAGCACAACATTTCATCCTCAGACCGATGGTCAGTCCGAAAGAGTTATACAGATTTTGGAAGATCTACTGCGAGAATGTGTTGTTGATTTCCAAGGCAGTTGGGAACCAAAATTACCTCTAGTGGAGTTCACCTACAACAATAGTTTCCAATCATCTATCGGGATGGCTTCTTTTGAGGCACTTTATGAAAGAAAATGTAGATCTCCTATTCATTGGGACGAGGTTGCTGAACGAAGAGAGATTGGTCCGGATGTGATTGAAGAAACTGCCGAGCTTGTAGCCAAAATTCGTGATATAATGAAGACTGCGCAAAGCCGACAAAATAGTTATGCGGACAAAAGATGAAGGGACTTAGAGTTTGCAGTGGGAGATCATGTATTTGTGAAAATAGCACCTATGAAGGGTGTTATGCGCTTTGGCAAGAAGGTCAAGCTTAGTCCAAGATTTATTGGTCTGTTTGAGATTTTGGAGAGGATTGGGACATTAGCTTATAGAGTGGCATTGCCTCCAATACTTTCTGGAGTTCACAATGTGTTCCATATTTCGATGATGCAGAAGTACATTTCGAATCCATCACATGTACTAAATTATGAACCTCTACAATTAAATCCAAATATGACATATGAGGAGATACCTGTCCAAATCTTGGCAAGACAAGAAAGATGATTGTGAAATAAAGTCATTCCAATGGTCAAGGTCAAGTGGCTGAATCACTCGGAAGAGGAAGCTACTTGGGAAACCGAGAGAGACTTGAAGGGTCGCTACCCAAATTATTCTGCAAGATCTAATTTCGAGGACGAAATTTTACTTAAGGGGGGAAGGAACTGTAAGATCCAAAAATTAAGACGACGTAACTCAATTGCATGCAAATCTAAGAAATATAAAAAATAAGTAATTAATGGATTTAATTCCTTAATAGATTATGTGACACGCATGATTATATGTTATATAGGATTTTATTGTCATTATGCATAAAACTGTATTTTTAAGGATTATTCAAGTTGCAATTGAAGAACGGGGACCGACGGCGGAAAAACGTAAAATGTATTTTAATAAATAATTACTAGTTTTTCACCCGTGCGATGTACGGACAATTATTTTATCTAATTGATTGTTAAAATTAGTATGTATGATAATTTGTTTATTTTCTCTTTAACGTGACTTTTTATCAGAGTGAAATGTTTATTGTTTTCATATGTATATAGATCTTAACAATGAAATACTTAATAAAAGAGTCATTTTTGTATTTCGGCTAAAATTTAATATCACGCTTGTATTAAATAATGAATGACATAATGTGTCTATCAATTATATTGTTTTCACATATAAATTTATGTGCGATGTAGAAAACAATACTTGTAACAAAATAAAATGATAAACATGATACAAACTTTTAATGTGGTTTTAATTTCAATAAATAATTTAAATTAAAATATAAATAAACTAAATGGATTATAGATCATACAATTAGGAAACAAAAACAAATTACAAATTTTAAAAACTTCCTTAAATACAACATTTGTCGTTGAATTTTTTGGGTTGTTATCACTATGACATATCAAAATTTTTACACTCTTATGATTCGTAACTCTGGATACAGCAATGTACAATTGATCATGACTAAAAACAGGATTCTTAAAAAAAAGTCCTACATGTGACAATGATTGCCCCTGACTTTTGTTAATTATCATTGCATATGATACAATAAAAAAAACTGAACTGTCTTCGTTGAAATTTAAAAGGAAGTCTTAGATCAGAAGGCGTCAATGACATTCTTGAAATAAGCACTTTATGATCTGCATTACTTCCAGTAAGAATTTTTCCTTTCAAAACATGATTTTCGAGCCTTGCCACGATCAATCTTGTGTCATTGCATAATCTAAGAGACTGATCTATGTTGGA
Organism: Primulina eburnea; assembly: GCF_022965805.1. Lineage (NCBI taxonomy): Eukaryota > Viridiplantae > Streptophyta > Magnoliopsida > Lamiales > Gesneriaceae > Primulina > Primulina eburnea. Next base: position 29,538,743 of record NC_133108.1, read on the forward strand.
GATAAATTACTTTATTTAATTAAAATAAATCATTATATTTGTAATATCACTTAACGTGTATATTGATGTTGCAATCAGCATCTTGACTGAACCATGAAAACTAAATTGTTGAGATACTCTGGCTCTCAAATCCATAATTTTTGTTTAAATACTTACAACAAAAAATAATTAAAATAAATGGAACTAATTCTAAAAGAAACGTTTATAATGATAACTTACAAGATAAATGTATTCAAGTATAAAAAAAAATTGGTATTTAATATAAATTTATTTAACGGTGATTATTAACAATAGCCTACTATACAACTCCATAATCAATTTTGGCCTTGAAGTAATTTACTTAACAAAATTTGTTTGTTGAGTATATATGTCAAATTACATACATATATTTTAATTCTAAATATGTTAATTAAATTTTTTCCTTGTTTATATTATTTTGCATTAATAAAAAAATATAATAAAAATGACAGTTTATATTAAATTGATACGATTATTTTTTAATCATCTATAATAATTCGAGAATTGTTGTTTAAGATTAAAGTTAATATATTGAAGAGAAAAATGATTTTATACTATCATTGAAATAAATATATTAGATCTCAAAAATAAAATCAAATTAAAAATTAGTTCATCTAAAATATAGATGAAATTTTTTAATTATAATAACCTTACATCTATATATATATGTGTGTCATTAATTTTAAATTAATAAATTGATTTCAATGGAGCACAATTTTTGAAACATGTTTCAAATTTTCAGAATTCATATTTAAATTTTGAATAACAATTTTAATTTGGTTTATAATTCCCAGAATGAAATTTAATTTCTGGATTTGAAACTTGAAATTTAATTTAATTTGGTTTGTAATTCCTAGGAGGCATTCAATTTTCAAGCAGTTATACACAGACATTAATATGCAGTTTTAATAATGAATTAAATATATTTAGACATTTATTATAATATATATTACCATATTTTTCTTTTATTTCCTTTTTTAGAATGTCATTTTGTCGGGAACTTACTAAATTTAGCAACAACTCTATATATATATATATATATATATATATATATATATATATATATATATATATATATATATATATATATATATAGCACTCAAACAATTTTATTTTTTTAAAAATAAATAAACTAATTAAATATTGTGTTTCTTTTCAATAAATAATTTGGGCATGAAATTACTTAAAATAACAAAATATATTTTTGAATGATTTACCTAATGAGTGATACTGAATATTACAATCATTTGTATTTTAAATTTAATTATACAATTTTTAATTAAATTGATTGATATAATCAATGCAAAAATTTTAAAATAGTTTACGCTTTAAACAGAGTTTAGTTTCAACTTGAGTAAAAAAAATAAAAAAAACATATAATACATAAATTACATTTGAATTAATATAAAAATTAATTAAATTCAAAATTGAATTAAATTAATTGATATAATCAATGTAAACAATAATTGAAATGATCATTTATTATAATAGACATATGTCAATATTCATTAAATGTTTTATTTCCTTTTTTAGTAAGTAATTTTGGCAAAACCTCTACTTTTATATATATATAGATTTTAAATTGTTTAAAATATGGTTGATGGTTTTTCATGTTTTTGAAAATAAGAGGTTTTGAGGTGATTTTATACGCCGGGACGTAAATTTTATCGGTGTTGGTTTTTCAACAAAAATATGAACTTTTTGGCAACCCAGCTATTGAATTCACTAACTTATTTTACCAAAACTATTTTAATATTTTAGTTAAATCCTAATCAAGCAATAATGGGCCTAAACTTATGCTTAATAGGTCTAAAGCCTTGATTAGTGAATTGATTAGTATATAATGTGTAAAACACACCCTAAACCCTACACAATACCCACGCCACTTTTCAGAATTTGGCACCCCAATATCCTTCAAACACACGGCACACACCTTCACTATTTTGTGAAGAAAAATCGAGAGTTTGCAAGGAGGAATTCAAGCCAAAGGTCTTGCTCTATTCTTCGCCAATCGTCAACGAACAATCATGCGTTCAAAATGCAAAGGCACGTCATATTCTCCTTTTACTCATCATCACACAATAATATGTTTTTATGCATGAAAAAATATGGAAAACAAGTGACACTTTGTGTATTTTTGTTTTTATATGTCACATGAAATTTCAAGCAAAGTTTTTGATTCCCAATTCATGTTTTTTGTATGGTTTAAGGGCACCAACATGATTTCACATGAGTGTGAACACCAAACCATGCGCACACACGCTGCACCAGACCAAACAAGAGGGGAAACACTTTTCTACACTAAATTATCATGGGGGTTCGGTTTTTAGGTTTGGAGGGCTGGGCTTGGTTCGGCTGGGACCAGGGGCTCGCCATGTTCATGGGTGAGTCCAAGATAGTCCTTGTTGGCAAGGACTCCTGTCCGAGAGTCGCAAGTGAGGGTGCGCAGGTTCTGTGATCTGTGCGGAGTTGTGCGCTCGGCCAAGGGGGTTTGGGTTGGGCTTCGGTGAGTCCTAAGCCTAGGTGAGTGCACAATATGTTGGTTCAAGGGTGGCTCGTTCAGCTAGGGTCCTAGGCGCCAAAAACGTGAGGGTCATGTACTTGAAGTTCTCGGCCAGCACATGGTGGGGCTTGGGGGACATCGGTTTTTTTTATTTGGGGTGGTTTCTAAGGGATCAAAGGGTCCAGTAGGGTACTCTAATGGGTTGGTCATAGTTTGGTTCAGCATGGTTTGAGGGTGGCTCGAGAAAATCGAATGATGGCTGGGGTCCAAGTTTATAGGTGATATTAGGGTTTTCTAAACTAAAATAAATTGAAACACGGCTCATGGGGGTCGAGTCGTTGTTCACGAGGGCTAAAATATTATAAAAAGACTAAATTTTGAATTTAGGAATTTTATATTAAAGTTTGGGATTTTTTTCGGGATTAAAACGCCTTCAAAACTTCTAATTACGAATTAATTAAAAAGCATAGTTTTTATGCAAAATAAAATTATGAGAATTTTAATTTAAGCTTAAATAATTATTTGGGACATGTTAGAGTCAAAGAAATCAAGAAAAATTCATGTGGAAAATATGATTTTTAAATGTTCATGAATTATTATGGCTTTATTTGGACATTTAAAAGATATGTTGCATGCTTGGTTTCAAAATAAAATGATATTATATGCATGTTTTTATTAAGTGATAGAAATATGATATATTAAAGGACGTGAAGGTATTATGACTAAATACGATGACATGTTGAAAATATCGTGAGTGTTAATGTTCCTAGTGGGAGCCCGACGATCGTGTTTCCATCGCCCAATACGATTAAGAATACGAGTCACAATCACGATCTGAATTCAACAAAAATGAACATGAATATGAATATGAACATGGATATGGACATGAATATGAATATGTTTATATGGTTATGTTTAAGTTTAAAGTTTATGCATTATTAAGAAAATGATATTTTAAGTACAAGTATTTTTCACTGTTGTATGTGAACTGTATTACGTATTACTTTTTATCAAGGATATGATGCGTTGAGTTTTAGACTCACTAGGTGTAAGATGCAGGTGATATTAATAACTATGATATTGGAGGCCTTGATAGGTGACTTGCTGGACTGTCGATGCACATAACCCGATGATCAACGCTTCTATTTTCCGCATTTATGTTTATGATTTTACGTTAAAGATTTTCACGAAATTTTATTTATGCTTTTGAGTGATTTTTTAGGGGTTTAGTATGGGCTACACTTTTCAACATTTATTACTTTTTAAGTTTGGTAAAACGTTTTAGGATTTCATGTTTTTCTATTCCTTTTGAATTTTCAAGTACTAGTTGGATGTTTTTTATAAAAAATAGTACAAAAGTATTTTTATGTATATGTATATGCAATGGCTGAAAATATGAGAGTTTAAAAAAAAATTCTAATAATTTTTAAGAAAACGAATAATAGACGTTTCAATTACAATTAGTATAAAATTAAAATAATTTAATCATTTATCATGCACCATTTAAATCATTAGTTAATTAGATTAAATTTTATATTATGCATAGGGCTTACCAAACAGTTCCGGCTAGCGACTCCTCATGTCGGCTTTAGTCTCCCAGGTAGCTTCTTCGTCGGAATGGTTTAGCCACTTTACTTTGACCAACTTGGTAGCTTTGTTTTGTAGTCTCCTCTCATGTCGGTCTAAAATCTAAATAGGCTTTTCTTCGTATGACATGTTCGATGATAGCTGTAACAGTTCAAAGCTAAGTACATGCGAAGGATTGACCATGTACTTCCTTAGCATCGAAACGTGGAACACATTGTTTACATATGCCAGATTCGGTGGCAGTGCTACTCAATAGGCTAGTGTTCCCACTTCCTCGAGAATCTCGAACAGCCCTATGAATTTGGACTCAACTTGTCCTTTGTCCCAAATCTCATAACACCTTTTATAGGTGTTATTTTACGAAGACGTGATCTCCTACAGCAAATTCAAGGTCTCTTTTTCTCTTCTTAGCATAGCTCTTTTTACGACTCTGAGCAGTCTACATCATGTCCCAAATTTTAATTACTACATCAAAATTTTGCTAAACAATCTCTTATCTCTCGCCGGCTTCATCCCAATGAATAGGCGATCTGCACTTCCTTCCATATAATGCCTCGTAGGAAGCCATGCCTATAGATGACTGAAAGCTGTTGTTATAAGTAAACTCCACTAGTGGTAACTTCGATTCTCAATTCCCGTGGACATCGATTACGCATGCATGCAGTAAGTCTTCTAAAATCTATATCACCCTCTCGGACTGACCATCTGTCTGAGGATGGAATGGCGTACTAAATAGCAACTTAGTCCAAATTGTGGAATTTAAACTCTTCCAGAAAGACGACGTGAACCTCAGGTCTCTGTCTGATACAATGGTAACTGGATTTCCGTGTGATTTGACTATCTCCAGGATATAAAACTCTGCATATTGCATCATATAAAATGTCATCTTTACCAGCAAGAAGTGAGCCGACTTGGTGAGATGATCAACGATTACCCAAATAGCGTTAGATCCTCTAACTGACCTCGGCAACCCGACTACGAAGTCCCTGGTAATGTTCTCTCATTTCCACTCGAGGATAGGAAGAGTCTTGAGCATCGCTGCTGGTCTCTGATGCTATGCTTTCACTTGCTGGCAAGTTAGACATTCTGATACAAAACTTCGAATGTCTCCTTTCATTCCTAGCCACCAATAAAGAATTTGCAAGTCCTTATACATCTTGGTATCTCCTGGATGAATGGAATATGGCGCTAAATGTGCTTCTTACAATATGTCTCCTCTAATAGAATCATCTCTAGGTAAGAAAATCCTTCATCGATACCTCACAATCCCATTGCTTACTGTATAAAGCTTATGACCCTTAGATTCGTCTCTCGGTCGTCATTTCTACAATTTCTCATCAGATAACTGTCCACTATGAATACGGTCTATCAAAGTGGGCTGGACTGTCAAGGTAGATAATATCGGAGCTCTACCCCTTGGATAAACCTCTAGATCGAATCTCTGCATCTCTTGTTTTAGAGGTCTCTGTACTGACAGTGGGGCTATAACTCCTGCTTTCCTACTCAAGGCATCAGTGACTATGTTGGCTTTTCCCGGATGATATGAGGGGTCCAGGAAATTTAAACGACATAACCTGAATGCATGCAATCTAGGGTTTTATTTTAAAAGATGTGTCTAATGTTTTTTTTATGCATTTTATGCCTGGTTATTGTATGAGCAGGATTTATTTCACGATTATTTTGAAGTTTCGTGCATTGGAGTTTTAAGTTGCATTTCACGCTCGAACGAGGAACGGAGACCGATGATATTCAGGAAAAATATTTTTATTGAATAATTATTTTTAATTATTTAATATGAAGTGCTTTAAGGGTGTTTTCGGGGAAAAAAAATGGGAGGTGGGTATTTTTACTCGCCGGGTCGTATTTTTAGCCGGTACGCAAATTTTATTGATTAGGGGGACTTTTTGAGAGCTTGGACAATATTTTCAAAAACCTACATAAATGAAATATTTTTTGTGAGTGTTATTGGGCTTGTTGGGCTTGTTTTAATGCCAAATGGGTTCAAAACGTTTTTATTTTAAAACTAAGGCCCATTAGTGTGTTATTTTATTCTTTAAACCTAATTAGCAAACCCTAACCCTATTTTGCACTAAGTGGTCTCACCTCCCTCATTATCAGCCTTTTTCTTCATAGTTTAAGCAGCAAAATACAGCAGCAAGTCCGGCCCCTCCATTTTTCTTGCAAACAAGCTTTCTCCCCGCTCCTCCGGTGCCGCTCTGATGCCCGTTTCTTCGAGTTTTTGAGCATCTATACATCAAGGAATACATCTTTAATTTTTAAAATTAGCATTTTAAACGCTTAAAATCTTAAAATTCGTCGATTAAATTAAATCAATCTTTAAAATACTAAAATTCGTAAATTATTTAAAATAATTAATTTTCTTCGCTTACAATGTAACATTCAAGTTTTTTCGCATCTTAATCGTCTTCGGTCTCTTTTCGCTGGTCTGACACCGAATATTCGTCTGAAAAGTTAAAACTTGCGAGAACATTTTAAATTGCATAAAAAATAGTATATAAAATTAAAATAATTTAATCTTGTACCATTCACAATTTAAACCATTAGTTAATTAGATTAAATTTTATAATTATGAATGAGGTTTATGTATACTGGTTTTTGGGCACTACATAGCAACTATATTGTGACGTTAAATGTTCATTTCTTTGAATTTAATTAATTGATGTATCATGCTTTCAATGATACTAATCCCAAATATATTTAGTGTTCGAATATACCGAATATCTGAATCTGTAAGGTCTAAAATGAGGTAATGTAATCCAACTGCATACAAATATAAGAATAACAGAAAATACCTAATTAAATTATTTTAATTGCATTTATTCAATGTGGTAGACATGTTTATATATTTATAATATGGTTTCCTACTATGATGCATAAATTGTGTTTTTAAGGGCTATTCGAGACGCGATTGAAGAACTGAGACCGGAAACTGTAAAGGAAGAATATTTTTATTAAACGATTATTTTTTATTGTTTAATACATGGTATATTTTAAATGGTATTTTCAAAAATGATGTTTTTACACGGCAAGGCGTATTTTAAACTGGTAATCGATTTTTGACGAAAATAAAGACTTTTTGGAGGCTCGGCTAATATTTTCAAAAACAATCTTGAACAAAATATTTACCTACATTCTAATGGGCTTATTATGCCATGGTTTTTTGGCCTAAACTTGTACTAAGTATTTTAATTAAAACAAGGCCTCTTAAGCCCAAACCTACACCTCATAAACACACGCACACCAAGCCTAAAAAGCACTAGCACTCTCCTCCATCAGCAGCATACACATCCCACACGTTTTTAGCAAATTCACGTGGATTTTGCAAGGAATTTCAGCAAGGTCTTCTTCCATGTCTCTCCGCCAGCGTTCCTCGCGTCAAGGACTGTTTTTCGTGCGTGTTTGCACGCCTTAATCTTCCTTCACTCATCGTTCATACTATATTATGTGTATTTAACATGATTGCATGAAAAATATGATATACTTTATTATATTTTAGTTTTTATGGAATACATGATCAAAATTTGAGTTTCCATGCTTTTATATCCATGTTTATGTTGCACACAGGGGCTGTCATCACTAGTAGAATTTTTTGTTTTTGCTTCGCCACTGGTTATTTCGGCGGTTATTAATTATGAAGTAGTATATACCAATCAACTTTGATAATAACACCGGCGAAGTAAAACATTATTTTTTACTTCAAAATTTAAAAAACACGGGCTTCACTTCTAATTTTTTGTAATATTTACTTCGCCATAGTAGTTTTGAAGAAGTAAAAAATTAAAATTTATATTTAGTGAAGTTAAAAATGAACCATATTTTAACTTTTCCATGAAGCCAACACTATTTCCCAAAACTCAATCCAGTAACCACTTTTGTTCTCCAAACCTGTCACCCTTCTTTCCTCACCAGAATGGGATCGCGCAATCACCGGGATCGGAGCAGCAACCACCATAAAAGGTAGCTGAGTTCTGGAAAACGTGTTTTTCCGTAGCTATGACAACGGTTTTGAAAATCTTTGTAAAAACCATTATTTTTCACTAAAAAAAAGCTTAAAAGAAAAAAAAAGGAAAAGAAGGAGAAAACCCATCCCGACCCAATTATCATTCATGACATAAGAACAAAACCTACTCCTGTTTCTCTCTCCCTCACCACGCCAGCTGCCGTCGAGCGCTGCCAAGACCACTGGACAAGAAGCGTCAAGCTCAGTAAGCTCTTCCCCGAGCCCCTGCACCTCTTTTCTGTACTAAATCGAGAAGAAATCGAGTGGATCCAGCCCTGTTCAAAGTTGTCTGTGCGCATGAGTTCTTCTTTGTTCCGGTGACATTTGGCTTCGATTCTTGGTTTTTTGTGATCGAGAACTAATACATGGTTCTTACGTCGATCATTTCCGATATTTAGTGTTATTTAAGTATATTTCCCATGAATTTTTTAGTTAAACTCTTTGAAAAAAATTTACAGTATCATGGTGGGACTAACTGCGGCCGGAGTACTGTGGACCTTTAATTACAACAAGCTATGATTATGATGTTCCAATTGATGAACATGGTGTTGGATCTGGTTTTCTACACGCCCAAACGCATCGGAAGTTTTAAAAATTTTGTTTATTTTGACAATCAAAATATGATTTGTTTTGGACGCTCGTATGATTTTAACAAAAACATACATAGGATGTTAGAAAATTATACCTTTGGTGAATAAATCACTGAACACCAACGGATCCGGTATTAATGGATTAGATCTTGGTGATTCCCTACGAACTTTCTTTGATGAAATTCTCCTATCAAGTTCACGACTGAATTGTGCGATCCTCTTCCAAATTATACTAGAAATTTGGAAGATATTTTATGTTGGAGACTAAAAGGAGAGGCGGCTCAACCTTGGAAAGAAAAACAAGGAGGCCGAAATTTTCTTTTCTCTTTGGAAGTGGGAGTCTCGAAACTTTTGTGGTGGTGGTGCTAGGGTTTTGACTTGAATACATTATTTATAGTAAATACATAGCCTAGTTACATAATTAACATTAATGGGCTTGATTTAATTAATTGTGCTAGTCCAACTAATTCAATTAATTTAATCAAGATCCAATAAAACTTTAATTATTTATTATGTTGGACATGTACTCATACAAGCCCATTAAACATATTATCCACCATATTTAATTTATTAATTAATCGACTCAACTTTTGAGCATAATAAATTAAATACATTATAAATTCAACATTTGAATTTATTATTTAAATTATAAATCAACTACTTGAATTTTCATCACCTCCAAATTTTAATATTTAATAAACCCAACATTTGATTTTAATAAATTAAATTCTCAAATTTTATAAATTCAACTCCTTGAATTTATTCTCTCAAAATTTAATTATCATAAATTCAACTCCTTGAATTTACTATATAATATAAATCCAACTTCTTGAATTTATTCTCTCAATAGGAACAAATGATCCAGTTCTTGTGTGACCCTCAATGGTTCAGGGATACAGCTAGCCGTGGGTTCACAACTCTTTATGATTCAGGACATAATCCTTTATTCAAGCTTACCGTAGTTAGCCACATTCTTTTCATCAACACCTTGATCAAGAATGTTAGAACTCATTTCTGATTACACCCATCGGATCATGGTAAGAGCGTCTAGTAGTATCGCCCCATGATCCCCTAGGTGTCACTGATAGTGCCTGCAAGAACCAGTCGATTATGATTAACGTACAGTACGGTCCCTTCATCTCATATATCCCGATCGAATTTGTAACCATTTGTTCATCGAGGGTTGCATATTAATTCGATAACTATGTGATAACTATAATAGTGGCATCGCGTGTACTATTTCATAACCCTTTCTCTAACGTACATCTCATACTCTGGCCAGAGATTCCATGCACTATTATTTCATCAGATCACAAAAGATATCCACACCCGTAGGTGAGCGGTGAACCCCGACTACAATGCACTGGCTCCTATATGTGTCGTAACTATACCCAACCTCGCCACCTGATGACTCTCCTGGAGCCGGTAAACGAGTCAAAGCACAGCCCTAGCACATAGAGCCTCAATGTTTTCCCGGGTCGTAAGGACTAATGATGTAAAATCATAACCACGAACTTATCCTCTTGATGAATGATAACCACTTGGAAAGTCCGAGGGAGGATTGTTCGGTATAATCATCATATGACTACCCATCTGCATGTTTGGACATCTCCATGCCCTTACCAAGAAACGCAGTACACAACATCACATATGCTAGTATCGAGCTCAAGCGACCTTTATCCATGTTTTAGGCAGCTGAATCGACTAGGAACGAATTTAGAATATGCAGTGTTTACCAATGAGTTTCAACATCGAATTACGAATCATTTGTATTAAAGCATAATCAAGGACTTTATCTATGCTGATTGCATGGGCATAAAGATAAAGTATAACGAAACCATTAAAATTTAAATTATATTAAAATAAAGATTGTTTATTCCACTTGAGTTAATAAATTCCCTAGCCAACCATTGGCTTGCAGGGCATCTACTCTAACAATCTCCAACTTGCCCTAGAGCCAACTACCCTTAATCTCATTGCTTCGCGATGCTTTTCAAACAATGGTCTTGGCAAGGGCTTTGTAAGTGGATCAGCAACATTATCTGCAGGGGGGACTCTTTCAACTGATATGTCTCATCTTCCCACTATCTCCTGTATGATGTGGAACTTCTTCAGTACATGTTTGGATCGCTGATGAGACCTTGGTTCCTGGGCTTGCGCAATGGCACTAGTGTTGTCCCGGTACTACGGTTCTGAATCAACTCCATTAGGAATAACGCCCAACTCTTGGACAAAATTCCTCATCCAAACTATCTCTTTGGCTGCATCAGATGCGACAATGTATTCAGCTTCGGTGGTGGAATACGCAACGGTGTCTTGCTTGGAACCTTTCCAAGAGACAACGCACCATATAGCATGAATACAAAACCAGAGGTCGATTTCGAATCATCTACGTCACATTGGATGCAAGAATCCGTGTAACCTTCCAATTTCAATTCTCCACTCCTATAGACCATGAAAAAGTTCCTAGTCCTTCTCAAGTACTTAAGAATATCTTTCACGGCCTTCCAATGCATTGGATCAAGGTTCGCCTGATATCTGCTTGTAACACTCAAAGCATAAGCAACATCAGGACGTGTCGATATCATACAATACATGATACTACCAATAGCTGACGCATATGGATACGTGTCATCATCTCTATCTCTTCATCAGTCTTGGGTCACATTGCATTAGATAGAGTAACGCCATGACACATTGGTAAGTATCATCTCTTGGACTCTTCCATAGAGAATCTATTTAGAATGGTATTGATATAAATTGCTTGGATGAGCCCCAGCATCCTTTTGATCTATCTCTATAGATTTGTATTCCCAATACATAGGATGATTCACTCATGTCTTTCATGGAGAATATACTTGCTAACCATACTTTAGTTGATTGCAATAATCCTACATCATTCTCAATGAGCAGGATATCATCAACATAAAGTACCAGGAATGTTACTGTACTCCCACTAACTTTCTTGTACACACATGGTTTCTCAGGATTCTTAGCAAAACCAAACTCTTTGATAGTGCTATCAAATCTGAGGTTCCAACTCCTTGACTCCTGCTTGAGACCATATATTGATATCTGAAGTTTGCATACCTTATGCTCACTTCCTACTGATGTGTATCTCTCAGGTTGAGACATATAAATTTCCTTTTGGATGTCTCCATTGAGGAATGCAGTCTTTACATCCATTTGTCATATCTCATATTCATACCATGATGCTATGGATAGTAGTATTCTAATGAACTTAAACATAGCAACTAGTGAAAAAGTTTCCTCATAGTCAACTCCTTGCCTTTGAGTATAATCTTTTGCAACCAGCCTTGCTTTGAAGGTCACTACCTTCTCATTCGCCCCAAGATTTCTTTTGTAGATCCATTTGAAACCTATGGGAACGATTCCCTCAGGTTGATCCACCAATGTCCAGACTTGGTTTGAATACATAGATTTTATTTCTGACTGCATGACTTCAAGCCATTTGGTTGAATCAGTATCAGATATTGCTTCTTTGAAATTCATTGAATCACATCCAACACAATGCTCATCGTGGCTTTGTTCATGAAGAAACTTATATCTTGCAGGCGGTTTGAAAACCCTATCAGACCTTCCAGGAGGTTGTACTTCAACTACTGGTTGTTGGAAATTAGGTTCAACTACTATAGTTGATGGAGTATCTTGAATTTCTTCAAGTTCTATCATCTTGCATTTTTCTATCTAATAGAAATTCCCTTTCCATAAAGGTGGCATTTCTTGAAACAAACAATTTTGCTTCATTAGGAAGATAGAAATAATATCCAACAAAATTCTTTGGATATCCTACAAAGTAGCATAAAGTGGATCTACTATCCAATTTGTCTCCCACTGTCTGCTTCACGTACGCAAGATATCTCCATATTCTCATGTAAAAATATTTGGGAGTTTTTCCCATCCATATCTCATATGGTGTTTTATCCACTGCTTTAGTATAGACATTATTCAACAACATTGCCGCAGTTTCAAGCGCAAAGCCCCAAAACAATGTAGGCAATTCAGTGAATCTCATCATTGATCGAACCATGTCCAACAAGGTTCGCTTACAATGTTCAGAAACACCGTTCAATTGTGGTGTTGCTGGTGGAGTCCACTGTGAGAGAATCTCATTCTCTTTTAGATAACCCAAAATTTCAGCACTCAAGTATTCTCCACCTCAATCAGATCGAAGTATCTTAATACTTCTTTCTAGATGTTTTTCTAATTCAGATCTGAATTCTTTGAACCTTTCAAATGCTTCAGATTTGTGTTTTATCAAATAAACATACCCATATTTTGTGCTAACACTTAGCGGGCCACAAATGTCTGTGTGGATCAAATCCAATAGACCATGCGCACGTTCCACGTTTCCATCGAATGGAGTCTTGATCATTTTTCCTTTTAGACAGAACTCACAAGTAAGTAGAGAATTTATGTTTGACAAGTCAAACATACCTTCTCCCACTAGTTTTTGCATCTTTGGCACGCTAGACTATGTCACATTTATGTTTGACAAGGAGTCTTGGTCATTTTTTCTTTTAGACAGAACTCACAAGTAAGTAGAGAATTTATGTTTGACAACTCAAACATACCTTCTCCCACTAGTTTGTGCATCTTTCTTTGGGAGATGTGACATAGTCTAGCGTGCCATGTTTGTGTGGAATTTGGATCATCTAACTTTCTTTTGTTGGTTGTTGAAATCGTGTTTACTTGGACATTCACTTATCATTTCTAGAACATTTCTGCCACATATAATTTCTTATGTCCGGACTTCTTGCAGTGAAATAAATATGTTCTAACTTATCGGGATTTGTAGGCCTTTTAAGTGTCTTTCAGAGTTTGCCTCTTATTGGGATTGTTTTTCTTGTGAGTGGCGGAACATTTCTTTCCCTTACCTTGTGGGTCATTTTTCGTCCGACGAAAGGCCCATTATAAAAACAACAATTTTTCTTATTTTATGATGATCTCATAAGTCATAAGCATATTGACTAACTCTTCAAGGCTATCAAATATCTTATTATACTTGAAGTTCACCATAACCCCGTCAAATGAGGAATAGAAAGACAACAAATTGATGTTATCAATTAACTCGTTAGGAATCACATATTCCAGGCCCACCACATTCTCAATAAGCACAGTCATACGTACAACATGCTCATGGGCTAGAGCCCTATCTTGCATGTGTGTAGTCATGAGCTCCTTGAAAGTAGTGTGCATCATCGTATGAGTTTCATGCACCATGCAACTCTTACACGTGCATTCGAATGTCAGCTGCATTCAAAATTTCCTCAAACTGTCCCTACAGTTCATTTGACATAGAAGCGAGCACATCACACTTTAGCTTGCATACTATGGTCCTACCATTTTGCATGCTTTGTCAGTTCAGCAGGACTGACATTAGTGTGTATATCATTTTCTCCGAACTTAGAACAATTTTCCCAACCAGTCTTGAAAATTAGATTCAATTAGCTTGTTAATAATAAAAATGGATTACGTGACGAAATCGAAAATATACTGATACGAAACAGAATAATGGTTGTTGATTAATTTAAAATAATTTTAAGATATAAAATATGGATTTTATTTTATAAATCTCCCTCCCACTATTTTGACATTTCCACCACCCTCTGATGAAAAAGGGAAATCGTATTTCCTTAGTGGGCACGTAGAATCCAATTAGCCAATTATAATCCTGAATAATATCAGACAATTATAATTTCTAAAAGATAGAATCCAATTGCATCCCTATGCAACCTCCGTGTGTTTTGCCTCACGTTTAATAAGAATCCAATAATATGACGCCGTTTATTTTCGCGTGTCAAACCGACCCATCAATATTGAACTGTAGTAGACGATCTCCATGAGTTCCTCTAATAATATGAGCCGAAGTCATGGGAGTTCTACTCAATTCACATCATATGTCCAGTGGAAGTCACAATTTTCCGGCGTCCAGGCCTCCCCAATAATATGAGCCAGACACTGTCCGCGGATAGCGATCAACATGCAACCACGGTTGATGGAAGACAAGAAAAATTAAACTATTTTAATTTTTACTTTTACGGTTTGATATGAATTTTGAATCATATTCAAAATTCGGGATTTTAATTTTAAAATTGTCTCATCATTTTAGTTTTTAAAATCGTGTGCCACAAGTTTGTATGTTTGCCGGATTCATGCAACTATATCATATAATATACATACATGCATACTACTATATATCACGTATATCATAATATGATATTCAACAATAAATAAGGATGATCGATCGCCAACACTATTAGATCCATGTGAGCCATACATGGATCCAGGTCCAAAAACCTAGGTGAATGCAGGGATGCAAATGCAACTATTACAAGAGCTTCCAATATTTTACATGTCTTCATCTCGTTCATCGGGCCCACCATCTTCCGGTCTTAATCTCCCACTATTTCTAATAAATAAATTTAAATAGCCATGGCACATAAGAGATACATCTCATGGGGTGGGAACGGGCCATAAACCAGGCACACTTTAATAATATATGAAATATTAATAAAAAACGAATAAAACAGTAAAATATCCTAACATACACCTAACACATTGGTCAAGGCTCTCGATCATCCTTCATGCATTTAATATCAAATATTAACATAAATTTAATTAAACAATTTAATTAATTGATAAATAATATATCTAATAATTATATCACTAACCACCATATTTATTAAAGAATTTAATAAATTAAATAAACTCCTTTATTTAATTTCCAATTAAATCCATAATAATTGATTTCTTATAAAAACTCATTTTTACCATAAATAATTAAAATCATATTCTAATTATTTATTTTACAAGAAAATTATTAATTTTCAAAAAATAAATTTCAAAAAGAAAAATTGAATCAATTTCAAAAATATCAATTTTACCCAAAATTTTGAAAAATCAGAAAATTGCACCATAGGCCCAAACAATTCAAGCCCACCAATCAGGACGCTTCCCGAGACGATCCCGGACAGTCGCCCCCGCTGCCTGAACGTTTCGGGCAGTGGCAGCTACTTGTGCGCACACAGGTGCGCGCTGCTCCGCGCTGGGCGGCACACAGCGTGCAGACGTTCCGCACGCTGCGCCGCTCCGCACGTGCACGCTGCGCGCAGGGCGCTGCGTGCGCAGCCCTGCGCCCGGTCTACCCGGAACAGTTTCGGGCAGATCGCGAAACTTTTTTTTCCGAAAAAAAAATAATTTTATGGTGCATCAATTTTTCTGAAAATTTTTTTGTGTGGTTAGAAACAAATTATTCAATATAATTTAAAATCATACGATTCAGAAAATATGGCTCTGATACCACTGTTGGATCTGGTTTTCTACAAGCCCAAACGCGGCGGAAGCTTTAAAAATTTTGTTTATTTTGACAATCAAAATATGATTTGCTTTGGACACTCGTATGATTTTAATAAAAAGATACATAGGATGCTAGAAAATTATACCTTTAGTGAATAAATCACTGAACACCAACTGATCCGGTATTAACGGATTAGCTCTTGTTGATTCCTTACGAACTTTCTTCGATGAAATCCTCCTATCAAGTCCACGACTGAATTGTGTGATCCTCTTCCAAATTGCACTAGAAATTTGGAACATATTTTAAGTTGGATACTAAAAAGAGAGGCGGCTCAACCTTGGAAAGAAAAACATGGAGGCAGAAATTTTCTTTTCTCTTTGGAAGTGGGAGTCTCGAAACTTTTGTGGTGGTGGTGCTAGGGTTTTGACTTGAATACATTATTTATAGTAAATCCATAGCCTAATTACATATTTAACATTAATGGACTTGATTTAATTAATTGGGCTAGTCCAACTAATTCAATTAATTTAATCAAGGTCCATTAAAACTTTAATTATTTATTATGTTGGACATGTACCCATACAAGCCCATTAAATATATTACACCCCATATTTAATTTATTAATTAATCAACTCAACTTTTGAGCTTAATAAATTAAATACATTATAAATTCAACATTTGAATTTATTATTAAAATTATAAATTCAACTACTTGAATTTTCATCACCTCCAAAATTTAATATTTAATAAATCCAACATTTGAGTTTAATAAATTAAATTTTCAAATTTTATAAATTCAACTCCTTGAATTTATTCTCTCAAAATTTAATTATCATGAATTCAACTCCATGAATTTACTATATAATATAAATCCAACTTCTTGATTAATTCTCTCAACGGGAACAAACGATCCAGTGCTTGTGTGACCCTCAATGGTTCAGGGATACAGGTAGCCGTGGGTTCACAACTCTTTGTGATTCAGGACATAATCCTTTATTCGGGCTTACCCTAGTTAGCCGCATTCTTTTCATCAACACCTTGATCAAGAATGTCAGAACTCATTTCTGATTGCACCCATCGGATCATGGTAAGAGCGTCTAGTAGCATCGCCCCATGATCCCCTGGGTGTCACTGATAGTGCCTGCAAAAACCAGTCGATTATGATTAACGTACAGTACGGTCCCTTCATCTCATATATCCCGATCGAATCTGCAACCATTGGTTTATCGAGGGTTGCATATTAATTCGATAACTATGTGATAACTATAATAGTGGTATCGCGTGTACTATTTGAGAACTCTTTCTCTAACGTACATCTCATACTCTGGCCAGAGATTTCATGCATTATTATTTCATCAGATCACACAGGATATCCACACCCGTAGGTGAGCGGTGAATCCCCGACTACAATGCACTGGCTCCTATATGTGTCGCAACTATACCCAACCTCGCCACCTGATGACTCTCCTGGAGCCGGTAAACGAGTCAAAGCACAACCCTAGCATATAGAGCCTCAGTGTTGTCCCGGGTCGTAAGGACTAATAATGTACAATCATAACCACGGACTTATCCTCTCGATGAATGATTACCACTTGGAAAGTCCGAGGGAGGGTTGTTCGGTATAATCATCATATGACTACCCATCTGCATGTTTGGACATCTCCATGCCCTTACCAAGAAATGCAGTACACAACATCACAGATGCTAGTCTCGAGCTCAAGCGACTTTTATCTAGGTTTTAGGCAGCTGAATCGACTAGGAATGCAGTGTTTACAAATGAGTTTCAATATCGAATTACGAATCATTTGTATTAAAGTATAATCAAAGACTTTATCTATGCTGATTGCATGGGTATACAGATAAATTATAACAAAACCATTAAAATTTAAATTATATTAAAATAAAGATTGTTTATTTCACTTGAGTTAATAAATTTTCTAGCCAACTGTTGGCTTGCAGGGCATCTACTCTAACACATGGTAGGGGTTTTGTGTGTTGTGTGTGTGTGTATCTAGTATACTTGCACAATTATCGCAACCAAGAACATCACACAGGTTACTGTTTAGAATCCAATATTTAAAACCACAAAGCTAGTTTGGGAAATGAATATATGAATAGACGTGAATTGCTTAACTCATGATATAAAAGATTGATTACATCTAATGTTTCCAAAATATCATTCTTGATATGGATTATTTTAGTTCGGATTTTACTGAGTTTTAGGCCTTTTAAGGCAACCAAAATGGGGTCACTTGAAAGATGGCACAAGGTTATAAAGCTATGTGCTGAGGCAATGGTGGCAGTGATCCCCAAACTACCTCTCTTGGTTCAAATTTAGAGGTATAAGAGCTTACCAGCACGTTTCTTTCTTTTTTAACGTTTAGTGTTTCCTATACTTAAAACAACACAAATAAAATGGAAATTCTTTGAATTGGTTTATTTTGGGGAAATTGGTTACTTATACCGCTAGTGAGGATTACAATAATTACAAAAAACTCAGTTACCTTTAATTTTGTATCAATCGTACATTTATTCCCGTTAAGTTTAAAAATTAGGTGTCTATATCCTTGAGGTTTTATGTACATTACAATTGTCCCCTTATATTCAAGAGTGTGGCACTCAATACCACGAAATATGCCTAATAAAACCCTCGCATTATATTTCCCATATCCAAAATTATCAGATGTCCAATTCTTGTAGGCTCAGTCATTTGTATAGTCCAAAAAACCTTGAAAGCGATGATATAATCATCGATACAACCTATGATATGAGTTTTTTTGTCAAAATAATAGATCAACTCTATGGCTACTATCCCAAAATTCGTTCGTCAGCCCTCAAAAGATGGTACTACAGCTTCTGATGCATCCATCTCAGGTTGAAGTTGGTGATAATGCATTCCCGAAACTCGGGTCGCTGGAACAAATAAATACTACTGCTGATATAAGTGATTATCTGTGGTATTCCTCAAGGTACAAAATCAGTAAGAAACACGATTCTTATAGCACAGATGTCAGGTTTTGATATTTCTTGATTGTTTCAGCATCAAAATAAAAGGAAATGAACCAAAGACAGCTCTTCACATTGATTCTCTTGGCCACACGCTACATGTTTTTATCAACAGAGAACTTGAAGGTAAATTTGGAAGAAATGCCGCTAACAGATACTTTATCAACAGAGAACTTTTTTTCGGTAGCTCATCACATAAGAACTCCAAAGTTAAGCATGCTTGACTTGGGGCAATTTTGGGATGGGTGACCTCCTGGGAAGTTTCCTAGGATGCGTGTGAGTGAGGACATAAGCACGTTGGAAAGACTCACCTTGGTACAGTGAGGATAGTCATCGAATCTGGGGCGTTACAATATATATGCATTTTATGATAATTGATATCTTGTTTTGCCGTTTATTTTGTTGTTTATGATATGCTTAGTTTTGTTGTTTATATGCATATGATTTGATATTTATTTGTGACAGTGGTGTGTATGATATATGCCCAATTTTGTTATTTCTTTGTTGATATCAGTTTCTTGTTATAAACTTTACAAAGATTTGCCTTTAGAAGTTAGAATTAATATAAAGATTTCAGTGTCTTGATTTCAAAATCTAGAATTACTGTATAGATTGAAATGTGGAATCTCCTAAAAATTAAGCTGAAATATATCTTGAAACTGGCTCTGAAAAATGTATTCTCATTTGTAGATATTGTCATTTTTTTATGAACGATCTTATTAATCTAATGCATCTTGTACTTTTTATATTTCAGTTTGCAGGATCAATCAAGAACCAATATTACAATCAATCTCAATATGATGAAGTCAGAAGTGAATGGAGCGAATTCGTCTACTCTTATGTAGGTGCTTAAATGGATCATGTGCGTCATTATGCATTTTAGGATATACTTGTGTATATATTTTTGGGTTATACGTACTTGTGGATACATTTTTGGGTTATACTTGTGTATTTATGGATATATACTTGTGGATTGGTAGATATACTTGTGGATCCATGGATTTTCATCATTTTTAGATGGATAATTTATGAATCAAATTAATGTATTTTAAGTTATATGTGTGTGTGTGTGTGTGTGGTGGTATTATTGTATGTTAATTAAATTATTTTGATAAAGTGAAAATTATGTTTTTACTTCTCTACTTTATTAAATTAGTGTGGTGGTGATCAAGAATTACTTCATTAAATTAAAATTGTGTCATAATAATATTTGATTATTTACTTCAACACTAAACTAAATGATGAAGTAATAAAATACAAAATAATTCGTCATATTAAAATTGTATCGAAATTAAAGAAAAAATTTACTTCATCACAACTCAATAATTGTGAAGTCGTTCTTTATTAATTACTTCACTATAATACAAAAAAATGAAGTCTTTTAAATCGAAAACTTCGTCAATAAAAGTAAATTGTGAAGTAACAAAATACCAAATAATTCAACAAATAAAAATTATGGCGAAGTTATAGAATATATTTACTTCATCATAGTTCCATAACAACGAAGTCTTTCGCATTAATTACTTCACCAAAATAAAAACATGTGAATTTATACAAAACATTTCCTTCGTTAATTAATCAATGTAAACTATGAAGTTATATATAAGTTATTACTTCTGCACTTTACGAAATCGATGAAGTAAAAGATGTTGTTTTGCTCCGGCGACCGTTTCCACTTCACTAATTTCTTGGATACGACTTCGATTATAATGCGAAATAAAATGGTACCCTGTTACTTGACGTGCGTCTACTTCGGCAATTATCTACCTATGACTTAATTGAATATGCGAAGTACATAAAAGAAATTCTATTAGTGCATGATAGGTCTATGGGAAGGGACATTTTTCAGCATGATTAAGGGTCCATAGAGGCTTGGCTAAGGGTTTTGGTTTGCGTTTTCTAGAAGGGCACAACACCTAGCTGCTGTAAGGACATGTTCATGGATCTTAAGCGAGGAGAAGGGCGGTAGACACTAGGTTGATGTCGCGCGAGTCTCCAAGGATGCGGCTCGATGGGTTGTGCATGATTGGGTTGCTAGGTCGGGTCCAGTAGCTTGTTAAGGGCTCGAGTATGGTCCTAAGATGGTTGCATAGGGTCTGGACACGATGGTTAAGGGCTAGGATTGAAGGAACTCATGGTTTGTCCAAGTTAGGGTTTTCGAAATTATGGCAGAAAATTCAGTAGCCTTCTAAGCTTGTTCAAGGGCTTAAATTGGCTTGATTTGAGTTGCATAAGGTATAGGTATATTTTAAGGTATTATGTTAAGTTTCTATGGATTCAGGTCATTGTTTTAAGTTCCAAGGGTAAATTGAGAAAGTTAGGATTTCAGGAGCAAAATGAGCATTTTACATCTGAAAAATGTTAGACGTTCTAGCAGTGCCCCGAATTTTGTAATTAATGTTTACAATTTTATTTTGAAATTTTATGGGATTTTATGATGAGAAATGAAAATGTTAAAAGATTTGTTGCGTGGTTGGTTTTAAAAAAATGATATATATGCATGAATTCTACAAGTGATGAATATAATAAAAGGTCGAAAGAGGTGACTTGATTGTGACTAATATAAAAAGATATGATGGTATGTAAGGCAAATGCTCAGTTGACGGGTAAGAGTGTCCCCAATGTCCCTACTGTCTGGTACCATGGTTATACGTAGATGGATCCATCGACCAAAAACTGAGTTTATTAATGTCCATGAAAAGCTATTTTATTAAAAGTATCTTTCATTGTTGCTTGTGAATGTATATATATTACTTGTTATCATAGTTAAGGCTTGTTGGGTCAATAAACTCACTAGGTGTATGATACAGGTGAGCATGATTTTAATGATGTCGGAGGACTTGATGGTTGAACTAACTGGACTGATGATGCACATAACCCGAGGACCTTTGTCAATTTTTCCGCATTATTATGATTTCAGATTACTTTAAAGATTTTATGATTTTTATGCTTTTGATAAGTTCTGAGAAGATTTAAGAGTTTTTACTATTTTGAAAATGCTAGTTTTAGATTTGATTGCAATCTTACAATTTATAATTTGCACTGCATTCTTTTAGATTTTTAAATAATAAGTTGATTTTAAAATTTGCACAAATATATATATGTATAGTATGATTCAGCCGAAGCAAGCATATAAATCGAATAGTAGACGTTTCAAAACCTCTTGATTATTCCCGTCACACAATCGAGAAAAGCTTCTAACATTTGCTTTTTCCATATTTCTTTTTAAGCCACCGTAGTAAAAATTAAACTGTGATTACAGCGTGAGGCTGAGGGCGTGGGCGTAATAAAAGCAACACAACTGAAGCTAACAAAGATGGTTGACAATATTGAAGCTGAAACAGACACATGGAGGTAATTTATCTATGAAAACAAATGAGTGTGCGAGCAGCATGGAACATACTTATTCATTTATTCATGCATCGTTCTTTCGTATTAGAAGCATATAAACAACCTTAATAACCAAATGAGACACCACACTGATTAAGACTCACTTAGAAGACAAATAAAGTAAACCAACTGACAAAAGCAGATCTTCAAGACCATCTGGTTCCACAGCACGCAATTGATTCACACAAGAGAATTTTCACTGGATCGTGAAATTCACCTTTGGGACCTAACATTTGAACCACTCACACCCTCGACTCGATCTTTACTGATTTCTGCAAAATGGCCAACCATTTCATAGAACTGTCTCAGACCAGACAGCGGCAGAATGATAGAAGAGCGATCTGAACCTGTGACCTGAAATTTTTAGTTGTATTGTTTTTTAGAAATTCATAAACTAAAATTCAGCACGGTGAAAATAGAACAAGCTTTGCCACCCACCTCGGATATCTTCAAGAAATGACCTCTGTTGTTGCTACCAAGATCAAAGAAGAACTTCTTTTGATCTACTCTTATCACTTTTGAGGATCCCATGTTGCCAACTTCATCAGGTGGTGGAATTTCAGAGCTGTGATCATCTAAGTCAGCCGCCGGAGAAGGTTGAGAACTGTGACCCGATATAAAACCAGCCCCCACATCATCTGAAAGCCCAACAAGCCGTTCTGGAGCTTCAGAGTTCTGCAGATGCTTACAGGCAACCAGAAAAGCATGACGATTTGCTTCTGAGTTTCCTCAACAGAAAACCGGGGGGATTGATAACTAAAACCAACACATTAAATTTACCTGATTTGGAAGAATGAAAAGTCGTGATGCTTCATTAATTTCTGCCAAAATATTCCGAAATGCAGCCCACCCTTCATCGCGGGAACTTCCAGCAGGGACAATTATTGTGCTGCGGTTCCGGCTGACTGAAGCTTCAGATATCTGCATACCCAAATCTGTCAGAGAAACAGAAAAAACGATACATGATGTGTATAGAACAAAGATTAAATCTAAAATAGATTGGTGTCGACAAATATTCCATTTATACTGATCGAGGATTAATTTTCTAGCTCAATATTTTATTGAAACGTACTTATCGACACCCTCAACAATATTTGAGCTCTTCATAATTTTTTTTTAACCACAATCACAAAAAGGTTGAGTAACAAAAGTGTAAAAGAAAGATTCAAAAACTGTCCATAATGATTAGTAATAACTGAAACCTCAAAAAACACTATTGGAGTTTCAGACATGAATGCCAAAAAAAAAAAAATTATCTCCATCAGAAAAATGAGCCAAGTTAAAGAGCAGCCTAATATTTAACTCATGAACTATTTTCAGACATCAATTATCCCAATTATACTTTCTAAAAATATTATATTGGGTATCTATTTGGTGGGGATTTTTCCTAAAAATTAGTATCCTCGCTAGCTATATTGTCAACAAAAAACTAAGGCATGGTAAAAATTTGTTTCTTCTTCCACCCCACAAGCTAAAAAAAAAAAACCAAGACAAACATGAATAGCAAAGAATTAGTTGAAAGTCTCATTTAATTTTGAGCACTTGGCATGAAAAAAATGTATATGATAGTATTTAAAAAGGCTGAGATAGCTGACAGCGAGGGGAAAAATAAAAAATAAAAAATAAAAAATCTTAAATAGTACAAGGACAATCATAATAACTTCTAGGTAAACTGGATTAATAAATTTCCCAACAAAATTATAAATTTTCCGATTAAGATAGATACTCGCGTTTTTTAAACTTTAACAAATGCTATGAGATATAAAAGGAATAATATACTTCCCAACAAAATTATAAATTTTCCAATCTGGAAACATACTTTTTCAATAGCCTTCGCATGTTGAATCATAAAATAGCATGTTCTTACACTTGAAGAAATGCTATGAGATATAAAAAGAAATAATATACTTCCAAACAAAATTATATCTTTTCCACTTAAAAAACATAGTTTTTTCAATAGCCTACGCACGCTGAATCATAAAATAGCGTGTTCTTTAAACTTGAACAAATGCTATGAGATATAAAACCTGAAAGTAATGATTATGATGAGATACGACCACCCGGTATTCATTCATACCTTACCCGATTGTTAAACTTAATAACTCATTAAGTTGCCCCACAAATTTCTTCACTATAACAACATTCATATCCAAACAAACAGTTCCTTATGCTGCAACCTAACAAAAAGTGGCCATTCGTCCACAAAATAGCGGATCCACAAACTGCCTAGTCATGATTAAAAAGTAACCATTACACTAAATCAAAACCACATAATACTTATTTCGTATGTTTGTATACACAATAACATCGCAATTCATATCACTTAAAAGAACTTTCAACCTGAATCCACATTCTTGGATCAGAGTACTAATAAGATATAAAAGAATCACATAAATGGAGGAAGATTGGATTGTCAAAGAGAGAAAAAGATAAGCAGGGAATGTGAAGAAGTTTCCCTTAAGCATTTATTTTATCATCAAAACACCATTAACTTAGCACAACTAACTAATTCGATTTTCTTCTCAGCCTATAACATAGAACCATAAGAATGATCAATTTTCTCTGTCGTGCTTTAAACGGGATTCAATAAATTCATGAAATTTTCACAACTTCGGTAGCTAGTTTCAGACTGTCCTGTATTACTTCGAGCTTCTCTGCAGTCAATTCAGTAATTGATTTTTTTGGTTCTCATATATCGCAGTCTGAGGACCTTTTTCCTTCAAGGCACAAGGGCGGTAGCAAATACAGATTTCTGTCCACATCTTCGCAAGTATTAGGAATATAATCAAGTTTTGTTTTTGACGTCAAAACAGAGTTATTTGAAACCTCTGATTTCACAAACGGTCACGTGCAAAGAAGTTTGAGAAATACGCAACAAATAGTGATAGCTCCAATACAAAAAGGAAAAAAAAGCAGATGTAGAACAATAGTTGCTATGTGATGCATCCATATGATAAATTAGAAAATGGGCATAAGAAAAACCAAAGGACGAAAAAGAAAGTGCTAACTTTGAGAAAGCGCCCCCTTCTGTTCTCGCCAACATCAAAATAAAATACCTGCAATGACCATACAACTGATTACTGTTAAAACATAGAATTAAGGAAGGTATGCGTGGCGCAGGTAGTTGCCTTAGTGTCGAGCTGTAGTTCTTTGCTAAAGACTTGAGGATCATCGGAATCGACATAGTAATTGAAGAGGTCGAGGAACCATGAGACGCCATTATAAGGTAGTATGATGGTGGACCTGGAGGCAGATGTCTTCTCCGAGATCTTAAGATATCTTCCTCTGGGATTCTCCTTGAGGTCAAAGTAGAACAGCTTGTGCTCCACCTGCAGCGTTTTGCACACCAACTCCACATCATTACCTCCCCCTCCACCACTGCCACCCGAATTCCCCTCCATCTCTATCAATAGACAAACTCGCAGCGGTGAAACTAGCTACTTAAACAACCCAATTCTCCATTCTTCCTCGTTAAGAACCTGAGAACTCAGACTAAAAGACGACGTTACGCACAACCACAAAAATTAGAAGAAGTGCAGAATCAAGCGTGGAATCGGAGGCGGAGAGCCTGTTTAATTCTTCTGTATCACTGCTTTTAGGGCTATGTTGATTGTTTGATGGGAGAGAGAGAGAGAGGATCAATGGAGTTGGGCAGATAATACAAACGACTACAGCGACCCAAAGCCAACACACCTACACGGTTAGTTCACGTACGACTTTTATTTGTTTCAGTTTGTTTATTTATTTTTGTAGATTTTACAAGCACAGAAACATTCAATCAAAAAGTTTGTATAATTTATGTGAGTACGGTACAGTAGATCTCGGTTTTCTACGTGCTCAGATACAGCGGAAGTTTTAAAATTTTACATATTTTGACAATCAAATATATATTTTGCTTTGGACGCTCATATTATTTTTCATAAACATTCATAGGGTGTTGAAATTTTATACTTTTGGTGAACGATTCACACGGCTCCAACTATTTCGAGAGTTAGCGGAGATAACTCTTTATGAATTCCCTACAAACTTTCTTCAAGAACTTCTTTCTTCTAATCAGGTCCACGACTAGATGATTTGTTCCTCTTCTGATTCGCACTAAAAAAATTAGAAGAAGTTTTAAGTTGGAGATTAAAAACGAGAGACGGCTCAAAGTTTTCCTTCAAAAAGAGATGGCCGAAATTTTGGGACTTTGGGAGATGGGATTTTCGAAATTCCTTAGGAGATGGAGGCTAGGGTTTTCAAAAATTATAAATGAATTATTTTAACCTCAAGCCTAATACACATATATATAAGTTCAGGGCCCATTAATAAATTAAATACTTAATGTGCTTAATCAATTAATTATTCTAGTCCAACTAGTTTAATTAATTAATTATTATTTTAAAGTCCAATTAAGAACCTTAATAATGTGTATGTTGGTCTTGTACTTCTACAAGCCCATTATACATATACCCATTACATTTAATTTAAATCCCTTATAAATTCAGCATTTGAATTTATCACCTCCAAAATTTAATACTTAATAAACTCAACTTTTGAGCTTAATAAATTAAATACATTAAATTCAACATTTGAATTTATTATTTAAATTATAAATTCAACTCCTTGAATTTTATCATCTCAAAATTTAATTATCCTAAATTCAACTCCTTGAATTTACTATATTATAATATAAATTCAACTCCTTGAATTTATTCTCTCAACGGAACAGATGATCCTAGTACTTGTGTGACCCTCAATGGTTCAGGATACAGCTAGCCGTGGGTTCACAACTCTTTGTGATTCAGAATAATATTTATTCTTATTCGGGCTTACCCTAGTTAACCCCATTCTTTTCATCAACACCTTGATTAAGAATGTCAGAACTCATTTCTGATTGCACCCATCGGATCATGGTAAGAGCGTCTAGTAGCATCGCCCCATTATCCCCTAGGCATCACTGATTATAATATTCAAGCTTGGTGATCGGTACGGTTTAAGATTTAATATGTTTATTGACTCTTTGGTTAAATTTAAGTATAGGTTTGATGTTAAGAGTTGCGATTTATGGTTTATAGCATTGTTGATTATAGATGATGTGTAGTTTTGTTGTAACGTCGTTACGATTTAATTCATGATAAATTGTATGTTGAGCCAATTGGTATGAGGCCAATGGGAATGGTTAGATAAGATATAGAGTTGCAACTTTCTTGTTGAGAGTGTTGTCCAATTACGAGGAGAAGTGACGTTGCGATTCTATTTTAGTTGCAAAGAGTATATTGTTGGCTACAGAGGAGAGTGCACCCGCGGTGATTGGACAGAAGACTCAGTGAACCCGCGCTGAAAAAAAGACCGCACCCGCGGTGTTTGGGCAGTAGGTCTACCGCACACGCAGTGGGAAAGGCAGCGCACCTACGGTCGTTTTCTTCGGATTTTTGGATGTGGTTCAGTATGCGTAGCGTGTTAGGTTATTTTAATTAAGTTATTTGAAATAATCTAATTTGTGGTCATCATATCTCATCGTGATAAATACGAGAGACGTCTCATATTTATCAATAAGTAAATCAAGAATATTATCTGTATTAAGATGATGATAAAAGATTTAATTTATCATATCATGGATTTGATGTCATCAAGATAAGTCACAAATCAATTCAAACGTTCTCGATGATGGTTAGAGAGATCTATAAATAGTGACGCTTGGGGTCCCTGAGTACACACACCGAAAATCACAACACCATTCGTAGTGAGGTTTGGAGTACTTAGAAGACTCTCAAGCAACCTGAGGAATTCTCAAGGAGTATTCAAGGCGTTCTTCAAGTATTCAAGGTGTTCTTCATAATCAATGGCTGGAGGTAATATTTAGTTTATTATTCCGCATTCAGATTCATGTTATTAAGATTAAAACATGATTTATATGTCTAACATTTGGTATCAGAGCCTTAAGTTTTACCTCTGTCTTGATAAAAATTCGAATTTTTTTTTTTTTTTTTGAAAAATTATACTTCCAAATTATGAATATTTTGCACGTTTGATATCATTGATGTTTTACATGTTTAAATTATTTGGATAATATATGTCAAAAATATTTTATTTATTTCCTTATCTTGCATGCAATTAAATATTATGTTAAAATTTTGTGCATATGAGGAAATTGTTCATATTAAACTATATTTGGATCCATAATTTTTACGAACAAATTAAGATATTTTATTCGAATATTCACAAATGAACAAATGATCCCACTTTATCATTACTCCGATAAAAGAGAAAAACTGTTGAGAAGCTATCATTTTCATGAAAATTTGATCCTCACCTTATCACTACTCTTGATAAAAGAGAAAAACTGCTGAGGAATCCTGATTTTCACGAAAATGTGATTCTCACTTTATCACTACTCTTATTTAAGAGAAAAACCGATGGGAGCATATTTGTTCATATTAAGTAAAAAAGTGAATGTAAAGTGAAAAATTTTGGCTTATTAAGAAATAATAAATATGAAATGCACATGAAAACATAATTTGAGGGAGTTTTCATGGACCGGTTTAAATTGCCTTGACTAGCCACCGGTATCCTTGATAAACGTTGTTCTGTCTAGGAGTTAGGTATTTAAAGGGCCTTAGCCCTACCTATCTTCGTGGGAGCACTCTTGAAAAATGTTGATTGTGTTATTAAATAATTATTATATATTTAAGTGCCAAAATTTTGTCTAGTAAACCGTGTAATTTTAAATAATTGAGGCTTAGCCACATCACCCTTAATTATGCAAAATTATACATCAAGTTGAATTGGATCACCTTATGGACGAAATTGTAATTAATTATGTAAATATAATAAATTTTACCCCACAGGGACTTTTATTATATTTATGTCATTAATTAGGATAAAAATTTCAAAAACTGTTTTTCTTAATTTACCCACAGGAGTTAAGGAAAATTATTCTTGATAGTTTTATTATATAATTGCATAAAATCTAATAGAATTAAAATTTTAGCCCACATGCAAATTTTATGTCACTAGATTTTATACATGATTTACATTGGTAAACATGAAATTTCCTCAAGATATTTTGTAATAAGCATGTTTATTATATTTATTGCAGTAAAACCTGTTAATTTCTCTGATATGAGTTGTGATATTCCCGAACTCAATGGGGATAATTACAAAGTCTGGAAGGAAAGAATTCTCCTTCAATTGGGGTGGATGGATATTGACTATGCCATAAGGAAAAACGAACCAGCTGCCATACATGAAACTAGTGAACCTGATGATGTCGATCTTTATGAAATGTGGGAGCGATCTAATCGTCTCTGCGTTATGTTCATAAAGACTAAGATATCGGTTGGCATTCGTGGTTCGATTGAGAGGTATGAAAAGGTCAAGGACCTACTTAAGGCAATTGATGAACAATTTGCAACTTCAGACAAGGCCCTTGCCAGCACCCTAATAATGGAGTTCTCTTCGTTAAGGCTCATAAGTGTGAAAGGTGTGCGAGAGCATATCATGAAAATGAGGGACATAGCGGCTCGATTAAAAACTCTTGAAGTGACCATATCTGATAACTTTCTTGTGCACTTCATTTTATGCACTCTTCCACAGCAATATGGACCCTTCAAAATTTCTTATAACACACATAAGGATAAATGGTCAATTAATGAATTAATGACCATGTGTGTTCAAGAGGAAGGAAGGTTGTTGATGGAAAAGAGCGATAATGTTCTTATGACTGCACATGGAAGTTTAAAAAGCAAGCAAAAGTCAAGGGGAAAGGGAAAGGAATAATTCCACCTCAACCTGACATCAAGAAAGAATCCAAGTGTTTCTTCTGTAAAAAGAAGGGACACATGAAGAAGGATTGCACCAAATTCAAGGATTGGCTTGATAAGAAAGGTATTAATACTTCATTTGTTTGTTATGAATCTAATATGGTTGATACGATTTATAACACATGGTGGATTGACTCTGGTTCTACAATCCATGTCACAAATACCTTGCAGGGTATGCAAAGCCTAAGGAAGCCAGTGGGAAGTGAGCGGAGCATCTATTCTGGAAACAAGATGCATTCACATGTGGAGGCTATAGGAACTTGCAATTTAGTATTGAACAGTGGTTTTAATTTAATTTTGGAGAAAACATTTTATGTTCCAAGTTTTTCTAGAAATTTAATTTCCATTTCAAGCCTTGTACCGTTTGGATACTCATTTAGTTTTTTAGATAAATCTATGAATTTATTTATAAATCGAATATCGTTGGGAATGGTACAATGAATGATGGTCTTTTTTCAATTTCTTTGCAAAATGATATCAAAACCACTATGCATGTTCAAGCAGGTATTAAAAGATGTGTTATAAATGAGGATTCATCTATATTGTGGCACCGGAGATTGGGACATATCTCCATAGAGAGGATTAAAATATTAGTAAATGATGGAGTACTGAGTACTTTAGACTTTACTAATTTTAAGACTTGTGTGGACTGCATTAAGGGTAAGCAGACCAACAAATCCAAAAGGGGTGCCAAGAGGAGTACCAAATTATTAGAGATCATACATACAGATATATGTTGTCCAGAAATGGACATGCATGATCCGAAATATTTCATCACCTTCATTGATGATTATTCACGATACATGTATATCTACTTGCTTCATAATAAGCACGAAGCATTGGATGCCTTTAAAGTTTTTAAGGCTGAAGTAGGAAAACAATGTGATAAACAAATTAAGATCGTGAGGTCTGATAGAGGTGGTGAATATTATGGTAGATACACTGAAAATGGACAAGCTCTTGGGCCATTTGCGAAGTTTCTTCAAGAAAATGGGATTGTTGCCCAATATACCATGCCTGGTACTCCGGACCAAAATGGTGTGGCTGAAAGAAGAAACCGAACATTGATAGATATGGTCAGAAGTATGAGGAGTAACTCAAAACTTCCCAAGACTTTGTGGATTGAAGCTCTTAAAACGGCAGTGTATATATTAAACCGAGTTCCAACCAAGGCTGTCCCAAAGACGCCATTTGAATTATGGAAAGGTTGGAAACCGAGTTTACAACATATACGCATTTGGGGATGCCCGTCTGAAGTGAGAATATACAACCCACAAGAAAAGAAACTGGATCCAAGAACCATAAGTGGATATTTCATTGGGTATGCCGAAAAATCCAAGGGATACAGATTCTATTGTCCATCTCATAGCACTAGAATTGTGGAGTCAAGAAATGCGAAATTTCTTGAGAATGACTTGATTAGTGGGAGTGATCATATGCAAGATATAATTCTTGAAAATGATCACATTAATGTTCAACCTTCTTATTCAATTAATCAATTGGATGCCCTTCGCACCCCTCAAGAACCAACGGGTGATGGACAACCAATTGTTGAAGATCCACAAAATGCTGATGAAAATCTAGTCGATCAAACTGTCAATGAGGAACAAGAAACAATTAATCAAGAAGTTCCTCAATATGATAACTTAAGAAGATCAACTAGAACAAGAAAATCAGCAATACCTAGTGACTATATTGTGTATTTGCAAGAATCGGACTTTAACGTAGGAGCCGAAAATGATCCTGAAACGTTTTCACAAGCCATAAGCTGTAGTGAATCAAAATTATGGTATGATGCCATGAAGGAAGAAATGAATTCAATGGCATCAAATCGAGTCTGGGATCTTGTTAAGTTGCCTGATGGTGCAAGGACCATTGGATGTAGATGGGTCTTCAAAACAAAGAAAGACTCATTGGGCAACATTGAAAGATATAAAGCAAGACTCGTTGCTAAGGGATTCACTCAAAGGGAAGGAATCGACTATAATGAGACTTTTTCTCCTATCTCTAAAAAGGATTCTCTTCGTATAATTATGTCATTAGTTGCACATTTTGACCTCGAGTTGCAACAAATGGATGTGAAAACGGCTTTTCTCAATGGTGATCTAGAGGAAGAGGTTTATATGAAACAACCAGAAGGATTTTCCTCTAGTGATGGTGAGCAATTGGTGTGCAAGCTTAAGAAATCCATATATGGATTGAAGCAAGCCTCCCGTCAATGGTATATAAAATTTCATGATGTCATCTCTTCATTTGGTTTTGTCGAGAACATCATGGATCAATGTATATACCAGAAGGTCAGTGGGAGTAAGATTTGTTTCCTTATCCTATATGTGGATGATATATTACTTGCAACCAATAATAAGGGATTACTATATGAGGTGAAACAATTTCTATCTAAAAACTTTGATATGAAGGATATGGGTGATGCATCTTATGTCATTGGCATCAAGGTACATAGAGATAGATCTCGAGGGATCTTAGGATTATCTCAAGAAACCTACATCAACAAAGTTTTAGATAGATTTCGAATGAAAGATTGTTCACCGAGTATAGCCCCTGTTGTGAAGGGCGACAAGTTCAGCTTGGACCAATGCCCGAAAAATGACTTTGAAAAGGAACAAATGAAGAACATACCTTATGCTTCTGCTGTTGGAAGCTTGATGTATGCTCAAGTTTGTACTAGACCTGACATATCATACATAGTTGGAATGTTAGGGAGATATCAGAGTAATCCAGGTATGGATCACTGGAAAGCTGCAAAGAAAGTGATGAGGTACCTTCAAGGGACCAAAGACTACATGCTTACATTCAGACGGACTCAGAATTTGGAAGTTTTTGGCTACTCTGATTCAGACTACGCTGGCTGCATTGATTCAAGAAAATCCACTTCTGGATATATTTTCTTGCTAGCTGGTGGAGCTGTATCTTGGAGAAGCGCAAAGTAGACTTTGACTGCTACTTCCACTATGGAGGCTGAGTTCGTATCCTGTTTTGAGGCCACCTCACATGGTGTTTGGATGAAGAGTTTCATTTCAGGGCTTAGAATCGTGGTTTCCATTTCTGGGCCATTGATGTTATTCTGCGACAATTCAGCTGCTGTTTTTATGGCTAAGAATAATAAAAGTGGAAGTTGAAGCAAGCACATCGACATTAAATATTTAGCCATAAGAGAACGTGTTAAAGATAAGACAGTGATTATCGAACACATTAGCACTGAATTGATGATTGCTGATCCTTTGACTAAGGGCATGCCACCACATAAATTTAAGGATCATGTAGAGAGTATGGGACTTGGTTCCTCCATGTAATTTTTGTTATAAGAACAAATTCAGTTATTAATGAAACTCTGATATTTTTCTCATATTTTTTTTGGTATACGCATTCATTGATTTGAGAAATATCACTAAAGTTGGACCTAGAATAAAACATTGGGTTTTATTCATTAAGTTATATTAAGGAATATGATATATGTGATACATGGAAGATAATACTCAGTATAAGAGGACTAATCGCTATGATTCATGTATTTGTTTCTTAAACTTTGGATGATGACTAATTTCTTGATTATTATGTTATTTGAAATATGAAGACCAAGTGGGAGAATGTTAGGTTATTTTAATTAAGTTATTTGAAATAATCTAATTTGTGGTCATCATATCTCATCGTGATAAATACGAGAGACGTCTCATATTTATCAATAAGTAAATCAAGAATATTATCTGTATTAAGATGATGATAAAAGATTTAATTTATCATATCATGGATTTGATGTCATCAAGATAAGTCACAAATCAATTCAAACGTTCTCGATGATGGTTAGAGAGATCTATAAATAGTGACGCTTGGGGTCCCTGAGTACACACACCGAAAATCACAACACCATTCATAGTAAGGTTTGGAGTACTTAGAAGACTCTCAAGCAACCTGAGGAATTCTCAAGGAGTATTCAAGGCGTTCTTCAAGTATTCAAGGTGTTCTTCATAATCAATGGCTGGAGGTAACATTTAGTTTATTATTCCGCATTCAGATTCATGTTATTAAGATTAAAACATGATTTATATGTCTAACATAGCGCACCCGTGGTCCAAAGGTTAGCGCACTCGTGGTCGATGAACAGTGAAGTTGTGGGGACCCGGACGCTAATCATGTTCTTAATCATCATTGGGACAATTTAATCAATTATGATAAATAAGGTCTAATTTTTTTTTAAATACAGTATTAAATGCGGAACGTAATGGAATACATTCTAATATACATGTCAGTATTAAAGTACAAGTCTTGTACTATATATAATCATTCAAACTAAGGTTCAACAACTAATTATCAAGTGTCCAAACCCTATCTCTAATCAAGTCCGTAGTCTCCACTCTAATCACGGTCTCTCTCTTCATCTCCTTGACCCAGATCCTGTCCCACCTGTTGTCATGCACACATACAAACACGACAACTGCCGGATAACTCCGGTGAGATATACATCCCAGTATAAATCAACGAAACATGCAATCATATAATCAGTATAAAAACATAAACAGATATCATGAATACATATCAAAATCTGAAAACACAATCAATATAAGACTGTCAATCAGACTCGTGACTCCACGGTTCAGACTAGACTCAATCCTAGTCTAGGGATCCCGGTTTCCAGACGTTGGCATTCCTATATCGAATTCAGTAATAGAAAAAACTCCAATTCTATTCAATCGATATAACCAAACATCCGGGTCTTGACCTATCCGTCACAGACTTTGGCACTATCGCCAATTCACTATCTTGTGACAATGTGCAATGTTCGAGTGATGATTCCATCACTATCGTCACTTATGTCACAAGATCACTCGTCTAATACTCGTCTAATACCTGCTTCCTATAAATCAATAGAACAAGCATATCAATTCAAATCAATACACATAATAACAATAAGTATGTGATTTAGGGAAACTCAAGTATATCATACTTGAGTCGATCTCCCGGTACCACATTGACTTATACCTTTGTCTTCTCGATCTGACGAAGTCGAAGTCTTGAAGTCAAATTTGTCCATATCAAATCTGAAATGACAATATCGAATAGACCGTGTCAATGTACAACTCAATTCAAGACTTGTTCTGATCAATACGAAAATCAAGATATAATCTGATCAATGTCAACGATATCATGATATAATCTCAATCAAATCAATTCTGAAAATTCATAATAATTTCATACGGTATCTATTCTTCAATTCGGTTTCGATTATACGATGTCTGATATCGTAAGAACAACATATATCAATCGTATCTGATTCTGGCAGTATCATAATTTCAAATCATATCAAAAACGTAAGAAACTTACGTCCAGTTGAAGCTCTCGTCGCTAGGAACTCAGTACTGTACTCAGATTCAAATTCGGACGGACGGATTCCACAAAATCATAAATTGAAACCACAGTGAAGTTTTGAGGGATTTCTCGATTCTTTTTCTCAGGAACGAAGCTGAGTAATACAATATATATATATATATATATATATATATATATATATATATATATATATATATATATATATATATATATATCCCAATGGATTACAAGAAAACGTGGCTCGATATTCATGCTGCACGTCTCGCGCATATGCGCGACTACCATCGGCGCATATGCGCGAGACACAAAGTCTCGGCGCGTAGCAACACAGCAGCTCGCGCATATCCGCGCACATCTTCCGCGCATATGCGCGGGGATTTCTTCATAACTCTCGGGTACCCTCGTGCACATGCGCGCACATGCGCGCATACTGCTCGCTAGGTCTTCTGCCACCTTCGCGCATATGCGCAGCTCCTTGTCGCGCATATGCGCGAGGTATTTTGTCCTCGCACATAATTCTTGTTTTCGTACGTCTTTCCTGTCTTTTTCTGGTCCGATCCATTCTGCCTATAATCACATCAATTAGCACCAAATCATTTCGGATTACGATAATCAAATTCTCGGGCCTTACATTTCTCCCCCCTAAGATATGATTTCGTCCCCGAAATCACAAGCAATCAACTCGTATATCACAGGTATTCATATCAGATACCAAATCAGATACAAGAAGGAGATATACAAAAGCTAACAGAAAAATCACGTCAACGAAAAAATTCTGGAATTCGTTGTCTTATATCAAATTCTGTCTCTCAGGTAGCTTCTTTGATATTCTAACAACTTCATTGAACTTTCAACAACAAAATATTCTTCATTCTGAATTATCTTTCTTTTACTGATTCTGATTCCAATTTTTAATAATCATTTATGAAGTATAATATCATAGTACCACTCGAAGTAACTTTATTAAAAGCAATCTCAGAATATTGGCTATACAATATCTGTATAAATCAATCAATATCCCATATCAAATCAATATCATCATCTGCCATCAAATCTGTTTAGGCTAAATCAATTCAATATTCAATCTCCTATATTAAATATCATCGGTCGTAGTCTGACGTTGGCATATTTAGTCTGTCTATTCATATTTGTCGTCATTCTTCAAAATCAGCTTCACTTTTCAGTCACATCTCTAATCATATCAGGTCCAATCTCAGGAACCTCAGATATATCATCTCGATAAAGAAAGAATCTGAACTTCTTACTGTACAAGGTTTCAAATGGTGCCATCTCAATACTCGTATGATAGCTGTTGTTGTACGAAAACTCACGACATGTCATAAATCCTGCCAACTAGTGCTAAAATCAAGCACTACAACTCTAAGCATATTTTCCGAAATCCGGATAACCCACTCTGACTGTCCGTCAGTCAGTGAATGATATGCAGTATTCAGATATAATCTAGTATCTAAAGTTTGTTGTAAACTCTGTCAAAAGTGCAAAATAACCGAAAATCACGTTCTAAAATAATCACCTTCGGCACTTCATGCAATCTGATCACTTCTTTGGTCGAAATCTCAGTAATCTAGTCATATCTGTACGTCTTCATATACGAGCTAGCACTCGCAGACTGGGTCAGTTTGTCACTCCTAACTCAATCAAAGCTCAATTCCGAGAGGAATGTTGTAGCTTCATCACGATATCCCTGGAAATGTGATCCATTTCCATTCAAGAATCGATAAGCTATATAACCAATCTCCTGGTTTCATTCTTTCAGTCTTCATATGTCGGCAATTTA
Organism: Primulina eburnea; assembly: GCF_022965805.1. NCBI lineage: Eukaryota > Viridiplantae > Streptophyta > Magnoliopsida > Lamiales > Gesneriaceae > Primulina > Primulina eburnea. Next base: position 29,576,125 of record NC_133108.1, read on the forward strand.
GACATTTCAATACAAATTCTGCCACAACTGGTTTCATCTGTTTCCCTAAAATATATCTTTTCAAATCATCATACATTTTTCTATCATCAGAATAAATGTTGAATAAAAAATTGTGCATTTTTTATAATACTTGTCGTTCCACATCCGAAAAATCTGGCCCAACAATTCAGTTATTCATATACAGTACAATATCACATACATGATATCTGATTGATACTCTGCTCTAATCATCGAAATCAAGTTCTGAACATTCTGATCAAATTTATGAACTGCATTAATTCTCGAAATCAGTTCTGGTTCAACTCGCACTGTATAGAGTCTCAACAGTATAAAATCTGTATCAAGTATGAATTCAGAAAACAAAAATTTCAAATCAAATTCAAAATATCGGTCATCGATAATAGCCTGCTAAACTCATAGGACTGTAAATCTCTGACACTGATGTCGATCTCGACCAATTGATCGTGATCTCAACTGTGCTAGAATCAATCGGTATACTATCTTCGAATATCAACTACCCTGAATACTATATATCTCAGTCAAGATTCACAATTCAACAGTTTCTGTGTACCACTTTCCAGTTCTCAGAATATTCAATACAGTACTCAGATATTTAACAGAATCAGTCATATTCTTCGTATATACCAGAATATCATAGATCAAAAAATCACAGAATCATCAAAATATTCTGAACACAGAGTTTATCAACTTACAAATATAGCTGATACATCCCTAACGAGAAACACTCAATCAGATGTAACTCTCAGGTTGTAAATCTTTTAACCGATCTTTCAATTCTTTCAATTCAATTAGTATCATTCGGCACGAAGTTCTAAAATAATAAAAATACCTGATATCGAGTCAAGGCTGAAATCAATCTTCCTGATTAGAGACAAACCCGGAAGCTCATCTAGGACAACTTTAGCAACGCTCCTGTCACTGGAAAATTAGTCAATGATACGCTTCATCTCAGTAAATCAACTAAATACATAAGGAATCACTCTGTTTCTTTCGATAATCATCGAGTCATGAACATCACATATATCAAAGGTATTCTAAATCCAGAATCCTTACCGTACCATGTTCATTCTTCGGCCATTTCAGGTCCGAATCTTACCATTTCCTGGAAATAATCTGCGATAGCTCTGTACTTGTCCAACACATCAATATCAATAATGCGGTCAGAATCAGATAACACCAGTACAACACAAGTTAGCCCAATCTCATTCTTATCCTATTGTAGTATCCAATGTTTCACAGAATTCTCTGATGTCAAAACTCTCCCCAAAAGGTAATGAGACAAATACTACAGCAGATACGGACTCAACAGATAAAGCATATATCAATGCAATTCATTATATATATATATATATATATATATATATATATATATATATATATGTATGTATGTATACGCAGAATAATCATAAAAGATCAATTACCTGCCACTATATCATCAAGTGCATCCTGGGTCTGCTCCTCGGTTACTATAACCACTCTGGCTTCCTGCTGACCCTGGTTGGGACTGAGTAGAGGGTGGTTGGAAAGAACGAACAACAGAAGATGATCTATCGATCTGAGTCACTGATCCAGATGACTCTGCTCCCTGGAATCTTCGGGAACCTCTCTGCGGACAAACTCTAGCAAAGTGTCCTTGCTGTTTGCAAATGTTGCAACTACCATACACTCCTTGGCATTGCTCTGTGAGATGTCTTCCTCCACAGGTTCTACAATAGACCCCGGTATAACTCGGGCTAGAACTACTGGAACTAGATGAACCGCTCCCTAACTTTTGAACTGCTTCTTTCGAACTTTCAACTGTTCTTTCTTCCCAATACTACTACTACCAACCTCCAATTTCAAAGGGGATTGCAGGAATTGGACGGGATATTGTTGCTGTTTCTGAGACTGGATCACATACAGCCTTTCTTGTTGTCGAATCAAACTTGCCTCGGCTCTCTTTGCTCTATTCAAGGCATCAAAAAATGTAGTGCCCAAATTCAGTACACGTATAACTCATGCATTTATTTAATTGTTAAATTTTTATTTAAATTTAACATGAGTCTTAGCCTTACCCGATTTATTTAAATGTATTATTTTAAATCATTCATGTTTATTGTGATGCACGTTAATTTTTTTTTTCAAGTTTCATGTTTCAGGCGATCATTCGAGACGGGATTGAGGAAAGGACCCGGCGACGGTGTTGGCAATTTAAGAATGCGGTATTTTATTTTAAGTTGAGGATAGGGCGTTTTAAATGATTTATTTAGTTGTTAGTATTTTAAAGCCTAACTTATTTGTTAGTGGATTATGAGTTTAAATCTTCTAAGGATTTTTACTTGTGTAAGTTATTTTAAAACTTTAGAGATTTTATTAGTTAAGGGATAGTTAGTATTTTAAATTATTTGCTAATTATTTAATTAAGCATAATTTACTCCCTAATTACTAAAACACACGTACACACACACTTTTACACACACATGTACACGACTAAACACACACACTCACTTCACATTCAGATTTTTATTATTTTTGAGAGAGAAAACCTAGGGTTCCTCAAGCTAGAGCAGCCGCCCCCTTCCCTCTTCGATTTCCAGCAACTTTTCGTGTGTTTTCTTTGAGGATTTTAGTGCCACGTTCGTCCCGGATCAAGCCTCGCTCCGTTCCCGCATCGGTATCGCCGTTTCGGTAAAGTTTATCATCAAAAGGCACGTATAATCTCTCTTTTGCTGGACAAACATTGAGTGAGTTATGGCGTTTTTCGTGGGACTGCTCAAACTGACTTTTACGTAGATTATGTTCTTGAATTATTTGTTGCAGGATATGTTGGAGATCGACGGGTGATCGTTGCTGCATATAGGTGCATTGTTAATGATGTTTGGAGTATTTTGAGGTTTCATTTCATGTCTTTAGGCTCTTTAATTCATTTGAAGCCATAGGAAGTATTTTGATGTCAAAAAATTTAAGTTTATGAATTTGTTGCTCGTTGGGAGTGCGTTGACGTTTGGGACAATTTTATGGTGTCGAGTATGGAGCATAGCGTCCTAGGATGAGTTTCGAGGCGTCGATCAATGTATGGGTGATAGAAATTGGAGAGTATAAGTTTTAAGTCGCGGAGTCCAGTTCGTTGGGCGCCCTAGCGGTAACGTTTTTCCGCCCGAGCGCCATTCTTTCTGTCCGATTGTTTTTCCCCGTGACCTTGGCGCTCGAGCGGAAGTTTGTTACCGCTCGAGCGCGGACTCTGGCGCCCGAGCGGTAATGTTTCACCGCCCGAGCGCCACCCCTTCTGTCCAAATATTTTGCTCCAGCTTCTTTTCAAGATTTAATAGCAAGTGTATGTCTCTTATTGTTGAGAAATGTGCACACATCATTTTAGGGACTTTTCGGGGTTCGATGTCATGGGTTAGTACGATGATTTAATGAGGTCAAGTCGCGAGAGATCTAGAATGTCATAAGATATTTAATTACTTCGGTGGTGAGCACGAGTACCTACATCTAAGCTATGAAATGTAAGTGCAGGTAATTACGTTAGTATGTGCATCAGCGAAACGAGATCCAACGAATCCCTCAACGCCAAGTAAGTATGTTGACGTGCAAAAGAAAATATTTTAAGTTTTGAGGTATGCTAAATTTCTTGTGACCAAATTATGAATGGGTTCGGAAGTCGGTGAACGTGGCCGAGGACCTCTCCACCCCGTTAAATTATGAACGGGTTAGATCGTGGTTGGAAAGCATTAAATTATGAACGAGGACCAACCAACCCATTAAATCATGAACAGGGATCTCATGTATGTGGCAGTGGATACGTCCCTGTCAGCCCAGTACTGTGGTTTGTCTGATCAGGAGTTTATTATGTATGGGCCACTTGCTTTGAAACATGCCTCTATTCAAAATGAAGTCGTGTATGTTTAAGTAAGATCAAGTATGCTATCATGTTTTTCCCCGTGACCTTGGCGCTCGAGCGGAAGTTTGTTACCGCTCGAGCGCGGACTCTCGCGCTCGAGCGGTAATGTTTCACCGCCCGAGCGCCACCCCTTTTGTCCAAATATTTTGCTCTAGCTTCTTTTCAAGATTTAATAGTAAGTGTATGTCTCTTATTGTTGAGAAATGTGCACACATCATTTTAGAGATTGTTCGGGGTTCGATGTCATGGGTTAGTACGATGATTTAATGAGGTTAAGTCGCGAGCGATCTAGAATGTCATAAGATATTTAATTACTTCGGTTGTGAGCACGAGTACCTACGTCTAAGCTATGAAATGTAAGTGCAGGTAATTACGTTAGTATGTGCATCAGCGGCCCCAAACGAGATCCAACGAATCCCTCAACGCCAAGTAAGTATGTTGACGTGCAAAAGAAAATATTTTAAGTTTCGAGGTATGCTAAATTTCTTGTGACCAAATTATGAATGGGTTCGGAAGTCGGTGAACGTGGCCGAGGACCTCTCCACCCCGTTAAATTATGAACGGGTTAGATCGTGGTTGGAAAGCGTTAAATTATGAACGGTGACCAACCAGCCCGTTAAATCATGAACGGGGATCTCATGTATGTGGCAGTGGATACGTCCCTGTCAGCCTAGTACTGTGGTTTGTCTGATCGAACGTTTATTATGTATGGGCCACTTGCTTTGAAACATGCCTCTACGTAAAATGAAGTCGTGTATGTTTAAGTATGATCAAGAATTCTATGTATGTATGCAAGTTCAAGTTCATTTCAAAGCCAAGCTTCAAGTATGTATTATCTATTTTAAAGTTGCATGTGGTTTCATTATGTAGTACTTGTTACTTCCAGTTTATACATGTTGAGTCTTTAGACTCACTAGACTTGATCGATGTAGGTGAGGATGTCTATGAGGAGACAGGAGGTGGGGACCAAGGAGCAGGCTTGGACTGAGCGGGAGGCTAGGCCCGAGGACCGCCCACGTTATTTTAATATTTTTATGCAAGTTTAAAATACTCTGATTTTATGTTTTGATGCGAGATGTTTTGAGCAAGCTTTTCATTTGGCAAAAATTTTATTTGTGATAGATGATTTTAAAGATTTTGTTTTTATGAACGCCGAGTTGAAGACCGTATGGATGTTTATATTTAAGAAAATTTTTAATTTTTCCACAAATTTTAAGTAGTAAAAAATACGGTACGTTACAGTTGGTATCAGAGCCGTGTTCTTGTAAAGGCTTATGCCGACTGCCAGTCGCAAGAAGCTCACGAAGTCACACCTCAAGTCTGTAAGTTTTAAAGTTTCAAATTTATGTTATGTAGTAAGCATTAAGTTCTGATTTCAGCATGTGCATATTTTCAAGTTGTAGTACGTGCATCTTATGACATTTATATCATGTTCATGCATATCGGGTTTACGTGTTGGGTAAATTGTTGGAACAAAATGCCTCCTAGACGTGTGGTTGACCGTGAAACAAGGGAAGAGGACGGAGAGGCCCATAATGAGGTGAGGGCCAATCCTCCACCCCCACCTCCAGACATTCAAGCACAGATGCTTGCAGGTATGACGCATTTCTTCGCGCAATTTGCGAGGAACCAGGCTACAGCAGCGGGTGTAGGGGCGAGGCCCCAACCGAAAGCAGTGTATGAGAGGTTTAGGAGGATGAGTCCAAAGGAGTTCTCGGGTACCACTGACCCGATGATAGCTGAAGGATGGATCAAATCCATTGAGGTAATATTCGACTTTATGGAACTGACTGATGCAGATAGGGTTAGATGTGCCACATTCTTGTTGACTGGGGACGCTAGACTATGGTGGGAAAGCGCATCAGTGGTAGTGAACTTTCAGAATTTGTCCTGGACTGGATTCAATGAAGTGTTCTTCGCCAAGTACTTCACTGAGGAAGTACTCTCCCGCTTGACCAGGGAATTTATGACACTGAGGCAGGGGGACAGCAGCGTGGCAGACTTTGTCAGAAAGTTTGAGGGAGGGGGTGTTACTTCGTACCCCTCATTTCGAATGATGTCCAGGCAAAGCTAAGACATTTCATGGATGGATTGCAGCCAATCTTGCACCGTGATGTGAGGGTAGCTAGCCCCACTTCTTATGCTGTGGGGACCCAGGCTCTAACTCAATTCTGTCTGGGATTAAATGGATCTGTGAGTAAATGTGGGTCAAATTTCGCTTTTTAACATTAAATCAAATGTTATTACTAAGCATAATCTTTCTTTATTAATTTACATCATACATAATGTACAAACATAATAAATGAGTCTTGTTCTAACACATCACTCTAAACTAGTGTTTAATACACAATACCAAAATACAAGTAGTCCAAGTCTAAATATAGCCACTAGTCATCTTCTGCGCCCGTAGTCACCACGCTATCTCGAACTCATCTCTGTCGTGACCCAGATCCTGCCCTACCTGTTGTTATGCACACATACAGACATAACAACAGCCGGAAACTCCGGTGAGAACAAATCCCAGTATAAAACATGTATACATGCATATGCATAATAAAATCATAAAACACAATATCATGCATGTAACATAAATCATAGGTCACATATTCTATGAAACAAATCTATAAAAACATGCAATGCAAATCAAATCATGTCTTGACTCAACTCGACTCTACTCTAGGGATCTCGGGTTGAATAAGACGTCACTGTCTGTTACCTACCCTCCCAATCGGGTTAACTGTACGTCTTACTCCTAGACTTCGGTCGTGTCTGTATCGAATGTCTACAATCGGAGGAAGTCTGCTCCTATGCGTCGATACACCGAACGTCTAGTTTTTGACAAATCTTTCAATGACTCTCCTATCTCAATGCTTGAATATAATTCTATAAACAAAGCATGATCATATCAAGAGATTTGAGTATAAATCTATAAACAATTCCAAATCATATCAAAGACATAAACAATAAATCTAGTATGTGATTTTGTTGGGAAACTCCAATCAAATCTGATTCGAGTCGTATCTTCCCCACAATCACATGAATTATACCTTTCTTGTCGTAATCTGTCGTAGTCGAAGTCTCGATATCAAAATCGTCAATATCAATCTGAAATGGCAATGTTGATACACATTCTATCAATCTCTCAATCAATTCAATGAATATAGAATTCGATATTCAATCTGAATAACATTCGACGGCATATCGGCGTAATTTCTCGATACCGGTACTCAAACAACCATAAATTAATATCTACAACTCATAATCAATATCATAACCCCTTATCAACTCTGAAATCTGCATAATCTCATAACCACATAATCTGAAATTTCATAACAATCGCATATCTTATCCCTTCTTCAATCCGGTAGCGAATATACGTTCACAATAATCATAAGAACACATATTCATAATTATATCAGAATTTCTCCAATATCTAATCTCCAACTCATGCTGAAATGTAAAGAACTTACATCCTTTTGAAGCTCTTGAGGAGAGGAGCTCAAAACCGCAATCGAATTTAAATTTGGATGGCTAAATCTTGCACAATCTAGCTTCAAAAGTGAAAAGAGCTTTCCTTTCCCTTGATTCCTTTTCCTCTCGATTCTCAGCTGCTGAAATGGATGAAATGAAGACACCTATAACATATATGCATGGCAAGGCCACATGTCTTATTTTTCAATGAACACGCATGACCGCGGGTGCGGTAGCTTCATTAGCGCGGGTGCGCTCAAGCTTCGGCATGCCTTTCATTTTTCACAATTTGACGACCGCGGGTGCGGTCATGTTCGCACCGCGGGTGCAGTCTTGCTTCGGCAATCCATTCATTTTTCAAAATTCAACGACCGCGGGTGCGGTCCTTCTAACACCGCGGGTGCGGTCTTGCTTCGGCCTTTCATTCAAAATTCTGAATTATGTAACCGCGGGTGCACTCCCTTTCTAAGCGCGGGTGCGGTCCTTGTCTCATGCCACACTTCATAATCTCATTGTTCAATTTATAATCTAGGGCATTACATTTCTCCCCCTCTTAGACATAAGTTCGTCCTCGAACTCACGAGCAATTATTCAAGATACATAAAGGAGGCAATGTAATCAAAAGAGAACAAATACTTACATCATTGGAATAACTCGGGATATCTCTGTCTAATCTCTGATTCTGTCTCCCAAGTTGCTTCTTCGATGCCATGTCGACTCCACTGGACTTTTACTAGCGGAATAGTCTTCGTTCTGAGTTGTTTCTCCTTCCGATCAAGAATCTGTATCGGTTGCTCGACATAACTCAAAATCTTATCAAGCTCGGCTTCGTCAGGGTGAATGACATGGGAAATATCCGGCATATATCTACGCAACATCGATACATGAAAGACGTCATGTATCCTAGATAAAGAGGGAGGAAGAGCAAGTCGATATGCTCGATCGCCAATCTTTTCAAGAATCTCGTAAGGAGCGATGTATCTAGGAGACAGTTTCCCGCGTTTGCCAAATCTGACCACGCCTCTGAAAGGAGAAATCTTTAGAAACACTCTGTCTCCTTGCTCAAATACCTAACGGTCTACGTCTGACATTGGCGTATTTGGCTTGTCTATCATGTGCCGTCTTCAGTTCTTTTCTGAATGATTTTTTACCTTCTCAATCAGTCTCACGTATCATATCAGACCCAAGTTCTGGTACCTCAGATACATCATCGCAGTACAACGGAGATATGCACTTCTTGCCACAAAGCTTCAAACTGGTGCCATCTCGATACTCGTCTGATAGCTGTTGTTGTACGAGAACTCACATAATGGCAGTGAATCTTGTCAACTAGTACCAAAATCTAGTACTACAGCTCTCAACATATCCTCTAATGTCTGGATAGTCCGCTCTGACTGTCCGTCTGTCTGAGGATGATAAGCAGTACTCAAGTGTAAAGTCGTACCTAGAGCCTGCAGCAAACTGTGCCAAAAGTGCGAAGTGAATCGTGGATCACGATCTGATACGATAGACTTCGGCACACCATGCAATCGGACAACCTCTCTGACATACAAATCTGTCATCTGATCGTGTCGGTAGGTCATTCTGTATGGAATAAAACATGCTGATTTGGTCAGTCGATCAATGATGACCCAAATCTCATCACAGCCCCGAGATGATCGAGGTAATTTCGTCACGAAGTCCATGGAAATGTGGTCTCATTTCCATTCTGGAATAGACAAACTCTGAAGTAAACCTCCGAGCTTCTTTCTCTCAGCCTTCACCTGTTGGCAGTTTAAGCACTTAGACACAAATTCTGCAATATCTGTCTTCATCTGTTTCCACCAGAATTGTGTATTCAAATCGTTGTACATCTTACGGCCTCCAGGATGAATGCTAAACCGACTATAGTGCGCTTCTGACATAATCTGTTGTTTCAATTCCGAAACATCTGGCACTACAAGACGGTTATTCACATACAGAACATAATAATGTACCTGATATTCGGATATATGCCCTGATCTGACCATATCAATCGATTTCTGAACATTCGGATAACTTTTTTGTGCTTCTTTGATCCTCCTGATAAAGTCTGGCTCAATTTGAATCGAAGCAAGTCGTAGTGGTCTACTACCTGTATCAAATATCAATCCAGACAAACAGCAATCTTCAACTAAATTCGAAACCCCTATCGTCGACAAGGATAAAGCACAAACCTTTCGACTCAAGGCGTCTGCTGCTGCATTGGACTTCCCTGGATAGTATTTGATTTCACAATCAAAGTCTTTCAACAAATCGAGCCATCTACGCTGTCTCATGTTCAACTCAGATTGAGAGAACATGTATTTCAGGCTCTTGTGATCGGAGTAGATCTCAAATTTCTCGCCATACAGATAATGACGCCAAATCTTTAATGCAAATACGATAGCCGCCAAGTCAAGATCAATGAATGGGGTATCGAGTCTCGTGAGTCTTCAGCTGTCTCGAGGCGTAAGCAATCACATGACCTCGCTGCATAAGAACACACCCCAACCCTCTGTGAGATGCATCACAATATACAACGAAATCACCAGTACCTGAAGAAATCATCAAGACAGGTGCACTGGTCAGCCTCTTCTTCAATTCTAAGAAGCTAGACTCACAATATTCAGACCACACAAATGGCGTATTCTTCTGTGTCAACTGTGTAATAGGCTTCGCAATGCTTGAGAAATCTTTGATGAATCTTCTATAGTACCCTGCTAGACCCATGAAACTGCGTATCTCTGGCACAGAAGTCGGTCTAGGCAAACTGATCACAGCCTCAACTTTACTCGGATCAACAGAAATACCATCTCCAGATATAATATGACCCAAGAAGACAACATGTCTCAGCCAAAACTCACATTTTGACAGCTTAGCATATAATCTTTCATTTCTCAGTGTTTGCAACACAATTCTCAAGTGATTGTCATGCTCATTCAAATTTTTTGAATATACCAAAATATCATCAATAAAAATAATCACAAATTCATCCAAGTACCTCTGAAAAATGCGGTTCATCAAACTCATAAACACCGCTGGAGCATTCGTTAAACCAAAAGGCATGACAACAAACTCGTAGTGTCCATACCTGGTCCGGAATGCTGTCTTCGGTATATCAACATTTCGAACTCTGAATTGATGATATCCCGATCGCAAATCAATGTTGGAATAGATAGAAGATCCCTGCAACTGATCAAATAAGTCGTCGATTCTAGGCAAAGGATATTTGTTCTTTATCGTTGCCTTGTTCAGTTGCCTGTAATCTATACACAATCTCATAGAACCGTCTTTCTTTCGCACAAATAGCACTGGTGCGCCCCAAGGAGATACACTAGGTCTGATATATCCCTTGGCTAGAAGATCTTCTAGTTGTGCTTTCAATTCTTTCAGTTCTATCAGTGCCATCCTATATGGAGCTCTCGAAATAGGCACGGTACCTGAAATCAGATCAATGCTAAAATCTACCTCTCGGGCTGGAGGTAACCCTGGAATTTCGTCAGGAAATACATCTGCAAACTCCCGTACTACTGGCAAATCTGCCAATGCCGGGCTCGATTTCTGTAGATCTACAGAATAAATAAGGAACCCCTATGCTCCTTTCTGTAACAATCTACTCATAGTCAAAGCAGATACCAAGGGAATCCGAGATCTGGATCCCTTACCATAGAATTTCCACTCCTCTGTCATCTCAGGTCTGAATCTGACAATCTTGTGGAAACAATCTACGGTAGCTCTGTACTTAGTCAACATGTCAATCCCGACAATGCAATCAAAATCAGATAGACCAAGTACAACACAGTCTAAATCGATCTCATGCCCCTCAAACTGTAGTATGCAATGTACTGAAGTCACAGATATAAGACCACTCCCCAACGGAGAAGAAATAGATACTACAGTAGACATTGACTCGACAGGCAAGGAATGCAACAATGCAAAACGTTCTGATATAAATGTATGTGATGCACCTGTATCTATCAATACATATGCAGGATAACCGCAAAGAGAACAGTTACCTGCAATCACGTACATCTGGCGCATCCTGTGCCTGCTTCCTCTGTCAATGCAAACACCTGAGCCTGTTGTCTGGGAGGTTGGCTCACTGTCTGGCCATCTCTGGCTCTAGGCTCGGACGGTGTAGGCGTGGGCTGGAAGGAATGAACAGACGAAGCTTGCCTCTCGGGCTGAGCTAGTGAAGCTGATGACCCTGCACTCTGAAAATCTCTGGGCACCTTTTTGGGGACAAACTCTGGCGAAGTGTTCCGGCTGTCTGCAATAGTTACATCTGCCCATCACTCCCTGACACTGCTCAGTGGCATGCCTACCACCACAAGAACTACAATAGACACCACTGTAATCTGAGCTCTGACTCTGACCTCTCTGTCGGGATCCACTGGAGCTCGACGAACTGCTCCCTGCTCTCTTGAACTGCTTCCCCTTAGCCTTCAAAAACTCTTTCTTGCCACTACTGCTTCCACTATCATATCGAGGAGGAGGTAGTGGAAACTGTACGGCGGGAGGTGGCGTCGGTCTCTGACCCTGAACACTATAGGAAGCTCCTCACTGCCTAATCAAGCCAGCCTCTGCTCCCTTCGCTCGATTCAGCGCCTCAGAAAAAGTGTTGGGTCGCCCCGTGTTCACCAAGGTGAAGATATCCAGATTCAAACCGTTTATGAACTGATCGGCAACTGCCTCATCATTCCCTGCTACATGTGGTGCAAATCGAAGCAAGGACGAGAATTTGGCAACATATTCCTCTATATTCCACTGGCCCTGTCTCAAGTTGGCGAACTCTGCCCCTTTGTCTTTTCGGTATGATACTGGAAAGAAACGTTGGTAAAATTCATCTTTAAAGACTTTCCAAGTAATATCAATACCTCGATGTTCTAGGGCTCGTTTCGCCATTAGCCACCAACTCTTGGCCACTTCTTGCAATTGATGTCCAATCAGCTTTACTCGGCGTTCATCTGAATAGGCAAGTGATTCAAATAACATTTCTATATCATCCAGCCAACTTTCGCAATCCGCTGCATTTTCAGTGCCTTTCAAAGTCGGGGTCGGAACGACTGAAACCGCTTTAACAGAGTCTCCATCGGGGTAGCGGTTACGTCCATCTGAGTACAGGACGTACTCCCCTGTTCTGGCACTTGTCCTGCAGCTGGTTGCGGTATCCTTCTAGGCGGCATATCTGGTTATCAAACAGGTTAGTACACAGTCTATACAAGCTGTCTCAGCCCTCCTCTGATCATATACCTCTGATCCAGAATCGGTTCTGATTCAGTCTTGACAATTATATGCTGTAAATCAATTCAGATACAATACAACATACAATAAGGAAAGCAATAAATCATGCTAGCACATCAAAAGCAAGGAAGATGACTCGATCTACCCCGCTCATTCTATTCTATCTCAGTACTACAGAACCTACTGCTCTGATACCACCTGTTGTGGGGACCCAGGCTCTAACTCAATTCTGTCTGGGATTAAATGGATCTGTGAGAAAATGTGGGTCAAATTTTCGCTTTTTAACATTAAATCAAATGTTATTACTAAGCATAATCTTTCTTTATTAATTTACATCATACATAATGTACAAACATAATAAACGAGTCTTGTTCTAACACATCACTCTAAACTAGTGTTTAATACACAATACCAAAATACAAGTAGTCCAAGTCTAAATACAGCCACTAGTCATCTTCTGCGCCCGTAGTCACCACGCTATCCTCGAACTCATCTCTGTCGTGACCCAGATCCTGCCCACCTGTTGTTATGCACACATATAGACATAACAACAGCCGGAAACTCCGGTGAGAACAAATCCCAGTATAAAACATGTATACATGCATATGCATAATAAAATAATAAAACACAATATCATGCATGTAACATAAATCATAGGTCCCATAGTCTATGAAACCAATCTATAAAAACATGCAATGCAAATCAAATAATGTCTTGACTCAACTCGACTCTACTCTAGGGATCCCGGGGTGAATAAGACCTCACTGTCTGTTACCTACCCTCCCAATCGGGGTAACTGTACGTCTTACTCCTAGACTTCGGTCGTGTCTGTATCGAATGTCTACAATCGGAGGAAGTCTGCTCCTATGCGTCGATACACCGAACGTCTAGTTTTTGACAAATCTGTCAATGACTCTCCTATCTCAATGCTTGAATATAATTCTATAAACAAAGCATGATCATATCAAGAGATTTGAGTATAAATCTATAAAAATATCCAAATCATATCAAAGACATAAACAATAAATCTAGTATGTGATTTTGTTGGGAAACTCCAATCAAATCTGATTCGAGTCGTATCTTCCCCACAATCACATGAATTATACCTTTCTTGTCGTAATCTGTCGTAGTCGAAGTCTCGATATCAAAATCGTTAATATCAATCTGAAATGGCAATGTTGATACACATTCTATCAATCTCTCAATCAATTCAATGCATATAGAATTCGATATTCACTCTGAATAACATTCGACGGCATATCGGCGTAATTTCTCGATACCGGTACTCAAACAACCATCAATTAATATCTACAACTCATAATCAATATCATAACCCCTTATCAACTCTGAAATCTGCATAATCTCATAACCACATAATCTGAAATTTCATAACAATCGCATATCTTATCCCTTCTTCAATCCGGTAGCGAATATACGTTCACAATAATCATAAGAACACATATTCATAATTATATCAGAATTTCTCCAATATCTAATCTCCAACTCATGCTGAAATGTAAAGAAACTTACATCATTTTGAAGCTCTTGAGGAGAGGAGCTCAAAACCGCAATCGAATTTAAATTTGGATGGATAAATCTTGCACAGTCTAGCTTCAAAAGTGAAAGAGCTTTCCTTTCCCTTGATTCCTTTTCCTCTCGATTCTCATCTGCTGAAATGGATGAAATGAAGACACCTATAACATATATGCATGGCAAGGCCACATGTCTTATTTTTCAATGAACATGCATGACTGCGGGTGCGGTAGCTTCATTAGCACGGGGTGCGCTCAAGCTTCGGCATGCCTTTCATTTTTCACAATTTGACGACCGCGGGTGCGGTCATGTTCGCACCGCGGGTGCAGTCTTGCTTCGGCAATCCATTCATTTTTCAAAATTCAACGATCGCGGGTGCGGTCCTTCTAACACCGCGGGTGCGGTCTTGCTTCGGCCTTTCATTCAAAATTCTGAATTATGTAACCGCGGGTGCACTCCCTTTCTAAGCGCGGGTGTGGTCCTTGTCTCATGCCACACTTCATAATCTCATTGTTCAATTTATAATCTAAGGCATTACATATGCAGTCGTCGTATCTAGGGCTTTGGCGGCAGAACAAGACCAGCGGGACATTGAGGCAGACAGGCAGGGCAAGAGGCCCTATCAGGCTCCACCGCAACAACAACATCATCAGAGGCCTCACTTCAAGAAACCTTACCAGGGGCAACCGGGAAAGAAACCCTATCAGGGACCGCCAAAAGGCAAGGGTCCTATCCTAGCAGCAGGGGGCGCTTCAGAGGCCCGGTAATTTCCCAGTAGTGTCAGAAATACAATCGCTAGCATCCCGGTCAGTGCTTATGGGGATCCGGGAAATGTTTTAAATGTGGAGCTACGGACCACATGTTGAAAGAGTGCCCACACTGGAAGCAACCAACCCAAGGGAGAGTATTCGTCATGCATGCCCAAGAGGCAAATCCAGACACTACCCATTTGACTGGTAATTTATTTAATTCCGTACAGTATTGATTTCTTTGTCTTGCATGTTTAATTTTAATTGGAATACTAGTGTTTTAGTTGGGATCGTGAGTGTCTTTTGTTGCATGAGGTTTATGGTAGAATTTTTGGGATATAAGTTAGTTTGTTGTGCTAACGCATCTCAGGGAATATTTTCATAAAGAAATTAACCACGACGACACTGATAGATTCAAGAGCCACTCACTCCTTTATCTCGGAGACTTTTGCTAATCATCTGGGAATCAAGTCCATTGGCCTAGACATAAATATTTAAGTGACAGTCCCATCCGGAGAAGAGCTTTTAGCAACTAGCGTGATCAGAGATATCGATCTGGAATTGCAGGGCCATCTAGTATATGCAGATTTTATTCTACTTGCCGATGCCAGAGTTCGACATAATTTTAGGAATGGACTGGCTGACGAAGAACATAGTTTTGATTGATTTGCAGAAGAGGATCGGTATTGGTTAGACCGCCGGACATGGAGCAATTTCTTTTTGAACCAGCCAGATGGAGAAGTTTCCCTCACATGATCTCTTGCATGTAGGCTAGGAGACTGATTTCGAAGGGGTGTCAGGTCCTCTTTGTAGCGCCCTTACCCGAGCCACTACTAAACAGACTAATAAACATGCAACATTAAACTTAATACCAACAATTAAACAGCAGAAATCAAATACTTAATCATCTTACAACCCAAACAAAAACAAAACAATAACAGCAGTCTTAAACATTGATACAACCATAACGAAAACATGATTCTGAACGAGAAAACGATAAACCGCAGAAAACCTCCACTGGATCACTACTGAAAACCCAACTGCTCTAGCCACTACCCTGGTCGTCGACCGTCCAACCTAGGACATGCCCCGTGGAATAGGGTGCCCAAGATGAAAATAAGGACGTGAGCGATAATTGCCCAATACGAGAATGTACGAGTATACAAACTAATATGATGCATGCAAAATGCAATATGCTCGGATATCAAGGATCAAGTCAAGAATGCTCAGTCTAGAGGCGCCTGAGTGTGTAGTCTCTGATCTGCCTTAGGCATGTTTTGGCTCCCACACTCATCATCAAGACGTGGACCTGCAATGTCCAGGTCATCAGGGCCCGTGGGTCCTGTCGACACTGTAGCTCTCGATGCCCCATCGTCCACAATACAGAATAGGGCTGAACGGCCCCAACAAATGAGGTATATCTCAAAAGATATCAGGCTCAACATGATATGTCATGCATCATATGCCAAAGCAGTAAAACATGTATCATGCAACAGATAAATATGCAGCATATAAGTGTGTATACTACGCTTGGATATCTCAGTCAGTACATCACGTATCTCACTAAAACAATCTGATAGAAAGCTCTGAATCTAGACAATACCAATATAATGAAATCACTAACAAACCAGATCAAACATGCTACAGAGATCTCCCTAATGATCCTTAAATCACTATCTAAGGATTTAGGATCATACCTGCGTCCGTCGTCAGCCCGCTGATGATGTCTCGATCTCAGTTCACCGACCCCTCCTCGAGTCGACACTAGCTCCGAAACTTCCCGACACCAAAGTGCTCTAGAAACTGACTAGAAACTATGGTATAACTAGAACACTCTCTGAAGAATGCGATGAAGGAAACAAAATAATCGGCTTCAATTTATAGGCTACAACCGGACTATTTCAGAAAATCCGAACCAATCTTATCTGCCACGTGTCAGAATCTCGTTGGTCTAGTTGGATTTCTCGAGATAATGTAATCCGAAGTAGGTCGGGTTATCCATTTAAAATTCGGTGGATACCAACAGCTTAATCCCGAATTATCAATTCCTTAATAATACTTAATCAACAACTCATTAATTATGTATTATTTAATACTTCATTCAAAACAAATATTCGGGTCATTACACTCTGGGCCATCATTATTTCTGCACCTGACATACCCACTTCGTCTTTATCAGAGGTGTCAGTAGTCAGAGAATTCCAGACGTCTTTCCTGATGACGTCACAGGCCTTCCACCAGAGAGAGATGTGGAGTTTGCAATCGATCTTATGCCAGGCACGGTGCCAATCTCTAAGGCACTGTATCGATTAGCTCCAGCTGAAATGTTAGAACTCAAGCAGCAGATTCAGGAGCTTCTCGACAAGGAATTTATCCGCCCTAGTTTCTCACCATGGGGCGCACTCGTGCTCTTTGTAAAGAAGAAAGATGGGAGTATGAGTTTGTGCATCGATTACCGAGAGCTGAACAAGGTAACAATAAAGAACAAGTACCCACTTCCTAGGATTGAAGAATTGTTTTATCAGTTGCAGGGAGCTACAGTGTTCTCTAAGATAGATCTTCCATCAGGGTATCACCAGCTGAACGTTAAGGATGCAGATGTTCACAAAATACCCTTCAGGACCAGATATGGGCATTACGAGTTCTTAGTAATGCCCTTCGGATTGACGAACGCCCTAGCTATTTTCATGGACCTCATGAACCGAGTATTCCATCCTTACTTAGACCAATTCGTCATAGTTTTAATTGACGATATTCTCATATACTCGAAGAGCCATGAGGAGCATAGCCAGCATATGAGGACAGCTTTGCAGGTTTTGCAGAGTCGCAAGTTATTTGCGAAGTTCAGTAAGTGTGAGTTTTGGTTGCAGAAAGTAGCGTTTTTGGGTTATATAGTGTCTAGCAGTGGTTTTGAAGTGGATCCAGCAAAGGTAGCAGCCGTTAAGGAATGGGTTGAGCCAAAGAATACATCGGAGATCCGCAGTTTTCTGGGTCTAGCCGGTTACTACCGTAAGTTCATTCAGGGATTTTCATCCATAGCAGTGCCACTCACTTCACTGACCAAGAAAAATGCTAAATTCGTGTGGAGTGAAGAATGCCAGAAGAGCTTCGACACTTTGAAGCAAGCTCTTATTTCAGCGCCAGTGTTAGCCATGCCATTAGGGCAAGGGAATTTTGTGTTATACACCGATGCATCTAAACTCGGTTTAGGAGCAGTCTTGATGCAGCAGGGTCGGGTGATAGCTTATGCTTCCAGGCAGTTGAAAGTGCATGAGAAGAACTATCCGACGCATGATCTTGAATTAGCCGCAGTCATCTTTGCGTTGAAGATTTGAAGACACTACTTGTATGGCAAGAAGTGTCAGATTTTCAGTGACCACAAAAGTCTGAAATATTTCTTCACACAGAAGGAGCTGAACATGAGGCAGAGACGGTGGTTGGAACTGGTGAAAGACTATGATTGCGAGATTAGCTACCATCCGGGAAAAGCTAATGTTGTGGCAGATGCCTTGAGCAGAAAGGTTGCAGTCGTAGCTCAGTTATCAATGCAGAGACCTCTTCAGTCTGAGATTCAGAGGTTTGGTTTGGAAGTTTAGCATAAGGGCAGAGCACCAAGGCTGTCTAATCTGACAGTCCAGTTTTCTATTCTAGACCGTATCCGAACAAGTCAGCCTTCAGATGAACAGTTACAGAAATGGAGGCTGAAGGATGAAGCTAAAGGCAGCGTACTCTACACAGTGTCAGATGGTATTGTGAGATACAGAGGTAGAATGTGGGTGCCTAGTGTTGATTCGATCAGAGAGGATACTCTCGCAGAGGCACACACATCTCTGTATTCTATTCAACCAGGAGGTACCAAGATGTATAAGGACCTACAGATTCTGTATTGGTGGCCAGGGATGAAGAGAGACATCCGCAGGTTTGTGTCCGAATGCCTCACTTGTCATCAGGTGAAGGCAGAGCATCAGAGGCCAGCAAGATTGGTTAAGCCACTCCCCATCCCAGAGTGGAAATGGGAGAAAATCACGATGAACTTCGTCGTTGGATTTCCTAGATCAGCCAGATGCTTTAATGCCATTTGGGTTATTGTGGATCGACTCACGAAGTTAGTGCACTTTTTGCCAGTGAAGACGACTTTCTCCATGACGCAGTACGCAGGAGCTTTATATCAGGGAGGTAGTCCATTTACATGGGTTCCTAGTTTCGATTATGTCCGACAGGGACCCGAGGTTTACGTTGTCCTTCTGGAAGAGCTTACATGCAGCATGGGGAAAAAGTTGTTGTTCAGTACAGATTTTTCACCCGCAGACAGATGGCCAGTCTGAGCGAGTGATTCAGATTTTAGAGGATTTGCTGAGAGCCTGTATGATCGATTTCCAGGGAACTTGGGAATCAAATTTACGTCTAGTGGAGTTTACCTATAACAACAGTTTCCAAGCATCTATAGGTATGGCCCCCTACGAGGCGTTATACGGACGGAAGTGCATATCACCAGTTCATTAGGATGGGGTTGGTGAGAGAGCAGAAATTGGCCCAGAGATAGTTCAGCAGACTGCAGATGTGGTGGTCAAGATTCGAGACAGAATGAAGACCGCCCAGAGTCGCCAAAAGAGTTATGCTGATAAGAGAAGGAGGGATCTCAAGTTTGCCGTTGGTGATCACGTAGTCGTCAAGATATCACCTATGAAGGGTGTAACGAGATTTGGGAAGAGAGGCAAGCTCAGTCCGAGGTTTTGGACAGAGTTGGGACATTAGCTTACCGTGTAGCCCTTCCGCCGAATCTGGCCGGGGTACACAACGTGTTCCACGTTTCAATGCTGAGGAAGTACCTAGCCAATCCTTCGTATATTCTGAGTTACGAGCCGTTGCAGCTTGCTCCAGACCTGTCATATGAGGAGAGACCCATCCAAATCCTAGACAGACAAGAGCGGAGACTTCGGAACAAAGTGACCAAGTTGGTCAAGGTCCAGTGGCTAAACCAAGCAGTGGAATAAGCCACTTGAGAGTCAGAGGCAGATATGAGACTTCGCTACCCGGAGTTGTTTGGTAAGACTTAATTTCGAGGACAAAATTTTTTTTTAGTGGGGGAGGCAACTGTAGTGCCCAAATTCAGTACACATATAACTCATGCATTTATTTAATTGTTAAATTTCTTATTTAAATTTAGCATGAGTCTTAGCCTTACCCGATTTATTTAAATGTATTATTTTAAATCATTCATGTTAATTGTGATGCACGTTAAATTTTTTTCTTTTTCAAGTTTCATGTTTCAGGCGATCATTCGAGGCGGGATTGAGAAAGGACCCGGCGACGGTGTTGGCAATTTAAGAAGGCGGTATTTTCTTTTAAGTTGAGGATGTGGCGTTTTAAATGATTTATTTAGTTGTTAGTATTTTAAAGCCTAACTTATTTGTTAGTGGATTATGAGTTTAAATCTTCTAATGATTTTTACTTGTGTAAGTTATTTTAAAATTTTAGAGATTTTATTAGTTAAGGAAGAGTTAGTATTTTAAATTAGTTGCTAATTATTTAATTAAGCATAATTTACTCCCTAATTACTAAAACACATGCACACACACACTTTTACACACACATGTACACGACTAAACACACACACTCACTTCACATTCAGATTTTTATTATTTTTGAGAGATAAAACCTAGGGTTCCTCAAGCTAGAGCAGCCGCCCCCTTCCCTCTTCGATTTCCAGCAACTTTTCGTGTGTTTTCTTTGAGGATTTTAGTTCCACGTTCGTCTCGGATCAAGGCTCGCTCCGTTCCCGCATCGGTATCGCCGTTTCGGTAAAGTTTATCATCAAAAGGCACGTATAATCTCTCTTTTGCTGCGTCGATATAATCATATTATGCATTGCGTTATTTTATGCGTAAAATTCATGTATGATGTTCATAGTTTGAGCGGTTAATTGTTTGGATCGATTTTGAAGGAAAATTTTTAGATCTAAACCACGTTTTTAGTGTTCTTGTTAAAACTGTGAATTTTTGGTCGAGATTTTGAGAAAACTTTCAACAAGAAAAACGTAGAAATTTTCGATGCCTCTATTTGATATAAAATTCGAAGTTTTTGGACAAAACATTGAGTGAGTTATGGCGTTTTTCGTGGGACTGCTCAAACTGCGACTTTTACGTAGATTGTGTTCTTGAAGTTATTTGTTGCAGGATACGTTGGAGATCGACGGGTGATCGTTGCTGCATATAGGTGCATTGTTAATGATGTTTGGAGTATTTTAAGGTTTCGTTTCATGTCTTTAGTCTCTTTAATTCATTAGAAGCCGTAGGAAGTATTTTGATGTCAAAAAATTTAAGTTTATGAATTTGTTGCTCGTTGGGAGTGCGTTGACGTTTGGGATGAGTTTCGAGGCGTCGATCACGACATGGGTGATAGAAATTGGAGAGTATAAGTTTTAAGTCGCGGAGTCCAGTTTGTTGGGCGCCCTAGAGGTAACGTTTTTCCGCCTGGAGCGCCATTATTTTTGTCCGAGTGTTTTTCCCCATGACCTTGGCGCTCGAGCGGAAGTTTGTTACCGCTCGAGCGCGGACTCTAGCGCCCGAGCGGTAATGTTTCACCCCCCGAGCGCCACCCCTTCTGTCCAAATATTTTGCTCCAGCTTCTTTTCAAGATTTAATAGCACTTGTATGTCTCTTATTGTTGAGAAATGTGCACACATCATTTTAGAGATTTTTCGGGGTTCGATGTCATGGGTTAGTATGATGATTTAATGAGGTAAAGTCGCGAGAGATCTAGAATGTCATAAGATATTTAATTACTTCGGTTGTGAGCACGAGTACCTACGTCTAAGCTATGAAATGTAAGTGCAGGTAATTATGTTAGTATGTGCAGCAGCGGCCCCGAACGAGATCCAACAAATCCCTCAACGCCAAGTAAGTATGTTGACGTGCAAAAGAAAATATTTTAAGTTTTGAGGTATGCTAAATTTCTTGTGACCAAATTATGAATGGGTTCGGAAGTCGGTGAACGTGGCCGAGGACCTCTCCACCCCGTTAAATTATGAACGGGTTAGATCGTGGTTGGAAAGCGTTAAATTATGAACGGGGACCAACCAGCTCGTTAAATCATGAACGGGGATCTCATGTATGTGGCAGTGGATACGTCCCTGTCAGCCCAGTAATGTGGTTTGTCTGATCAGGCGTTTATTATGTATGGGCCACTTGCTTTGAAGCATGCCTCTATGCAAAATGAAGTCATGTATGTTTAAGTATGATAAAGTATGCTAGCATGTTTATGAAAGCTTTCAAGTTAAGGCACGTCTATGTATGTATGCAAGTTCAAGTTCATTTCAAAGCCAAGCTTCAAGTATGTATGATCTATTTTAAAGTTGTATGTGGTTTCATTATGTAGTACTTGTTACTTCCAGTTTATACGTGTTGAGTCTTTAGACTCACTAGACTTGATCGATACAGGTGAGGATGTCTATGAGGAGACAGGAGGTGGAGACCAAGGAGCAGGCTTGAACTGAGCGGGAGGCTAGACCCGAGGACCGCCCACGTTATTTTAATATTTTTATGCAAGTTTAAAATACTCCTGATTTTATGTTTTGATGCGAGATGTTTTGAGCAAGCTTTTCTTTTGGCAAAAATTTTATTTGTGATAGATGATTTTAAAGATTTTGTTTTTATGAACGACGAGTTGATGACCGTATGGATGTTTATATTTAAGAAAATTTTTAATTTTTCCGTAAATTTTAAGTAGTAAAAAGTACGGTACATTACAGAAAAAGTATAGGGTCGCTCCACATTTACCAATGCAAGTATTCCAGGATTCAATCCATTGATAAACCGGTCTGTTACAACTTCATCATTCCCAGCCACGTGAGGTGCAAAACTGTAGCAAAGTAGAAAATTTAACAACATATTCTTCAATGTTTAGCTGATACTGTTTCAAATTTTCAAACTCTGCCCTCTTGTCCTCTCGATACGAACCCGGGAAAAACCTTTTATAGAATTCAACTTTAAAGATTTTCCACGTAATCACTGTACCATACTGTTATATGGCTTCTTTGGTTGCGATCCAACAACTCTTTGCGACTTCCCGTAACTGGTGCCCAATCAGTTTAACTCTCCGTTTATCTGGGTAATCGAGTGAATCAAATATCATCTCAATATCGTCAAGCCAACTCTCACAATCATTCGTCGTGTCAATACCCCTCAGAATCGACGGTTGAAATGACTGAAACCTCATCAACTGTGTTTCTATCAAAGTTTCTGACACATCCATCTGATTAGTCACCCTACTACCTCGTTCTGGAATTTTTCGAGGAGGGATATCTGATGATCACAAGAGTCAGCAATCACATGAGACAAATCCGTCTCAGTCACTTTTCTGATCAGCTTACCTCTGATCAAGAATTGGTTCTGATTCATTCTCAAATAATACACATTACCAAATCAACTCAGATATTCATGGTAACATGTATCTTCAAAACAGTAAACACATATGAAATATTAGCAGCATATACAATGTAAATCAACATTATAATAAATCACATGATAGCAATCACATGCAAGGAAAGAAAACTCATTCTACCCCGCCCACTAGCTTGTATCTCAGTCTCAAGAACCTACAGTTCTAGACCTATTGCTCTGATACCACCTTTTGTGGGGACCCGGACGCTAATCATGTTATTAATCATCATTGGGACAATTTAATCAACTATAATAAACAGGGTCTAATTTTTTTTTAAATACAGTATTAAATACGGAACGTAATGGAATACATTCTAATATACATGTCAGTATTAAGTACAAGTCTTGTACTATATACAATCATTCAAACTAGGGTTCAACAACTAATTATCAAGTGTCCAAACCCTATCTCTAATCAAGTCCGTAGTCTCCACTCTAATCACGATCTCTCTCTTCATCGCCTTGACCTCGATCATGTCCCACCTGTTGTCATGCACACATACAAACACGACAACTGCCGGATAACTCCGGTGAGATATACATCCCAGTATAAATCAACTCTCACCGAAACATGCAATCATATAATCAGTATAAAAGCATAAACAGAAATCAGGAATACATATCAAAATCTGAAAACATAATCAATATAAGACTGTCAATCAAACTCGTAACTCCACGGTTCAGACTAGACTCAATCCTACTCTAGGGATCCCGGTTTCCAAACGTTGGCATTCCTATATCGAATTCAGTAATAGAAGAAACTCCAAATCTATTCAATCGATATAACCAAACATCCGGGGTCTTGACCTATCCGTCATAGACTTTGGCACTATTGTCAATTCACTATCTTGTGACAATGTGCAATGTGCCAGTGACGATTCCATCACTATCAGGCACTTATGTCACAAGATCACTCGTCTAATAATCGTCTAATACCTGCTTCCTATAAATCAATAGAACAAGCATATCAATTCAAATCAATACACATAATAACAATAAGTATGTGATTTAGGGAAACTCAAGTATATCATACTTGAATCGATCTCCCGATACCACATTGACTTATACCTTTGTCTTCTCGATCTGACGAAGTCGAAGTCTCGAAGTCAAATTTGTCCATATCAAATCTTAAATGACAATATCGAATAGATTGTGTCAATGTACAACTCAATTCAAGACTTGTTTTGATCAATACGCAAATCAAGACATAATCTGATTAATGTCAACGATATCATGATATAATCTCAATCAAATCAATTCTGAAAATTCATAATGATTTCATACGGTATCTGTTCTTCGATTCGGTTTCGATTATACGATGTCTGATATCGTAAGAACAACATATATCAATCGTATCTGATTCTGGCAGTATTATAATTTCAAATCATATAAAAAACGTAAGAAACTTACGTCCAGTTGAAGCTCTCGTCGCTAGGAACTCAGTACTGAACTCAGATTCAAATTCGGACAGACGGATTCACAAAATCCTAAATTGAAACCACGGTGAAGTTTTGAGGGATTTCTCGATTCTTTTTCTCCGGAACGAAGCTGAGTAATACAATATATATATATCCCAATGCATTACAAGAAAACGTGGCTCGATATTCATGCTGCACGTCTCGCGCATATGCGCGACTACCATCGGCGCATATGCGTGAGACACAAAGTATCAGCGCGTATCATCACAGCAACTCGCGCATATGCGCGAGGCTTTCTTCATAACTCTCGGGTACTCTCACGCACATGTGCGCACACTGCTTGCTAGGTCTTCTACCACCTTCGCGCATATGCGCAGCTCTTTGTCGCGCATATGCGCGAGGTATTCTGTCCTCGCACATAATTCGTGTTTTCGTACGTCTTTCCTGTCTATTTCTGGTCCGATCCATTCTGCCTATAATCACATCAGTTAGCACCAAATCATTTCGGATTACGGTAATCAAATTCTCGGGCCTTACAGAAGTCGTGTTTTCGAGATTTAAGTGATTAAATACAAGAGTTGCCTTCATTTCTCTCATTCTTTTCCCCTCTTCTCGATTCTTCAGCCTTGGGAGAGCTAGGGTTCTCATTTTATTTCCTTTGTTTCTTTGATTCAAGCTCCTAGTTGGATTATTGAAGTTAGAACAAGGTAATTTTGGGTTCAAGGAGCTAAAGCTTGCGGTTTTAGTTATTTCTTGGATTGTGGTGTTGGAGAAATTATGGAATGTTTAGTTGTGTTGGTTTTATGGATTTTATGGTATGGTTGTTAGATTATTGAGATTTTGATGGTTCAATTCATGGTTTATTGTTGTAGAAATTCTACCAAGAGTTTAGAATCAAGGTTTCCGTTGGTTGTAAGTGGAATTCATTCCTTGTGCTCACATGTATTATATGTATTTATTTCAATGGTTTTGAAAGGGAACGATTTAGGGAGACCGAAAACGCAACGGAAGCTAAAATTTTGTTTTAAAAATTCGGCCCCCTTGCATCTTGTGTAGCAAAATACAACAAACACCAAAAACATGTCATACATAGGGTGTTTTAGAAGATATACCTATCAATCACAAGGATTGATGAATGGCACCAACTTTGTTGTTAAACAACAAAGCTCTTCAATGGATGACAAGTCTACAAGCTCTCCTCCACCTTCAAAATTAGGCCCACCACTAGCAAGGTAAAACCCCTCTTGATTTGCACTAGAAAAATCAAGAGGATTTTTCAATGAGAAGATTTTATTCTCCAAGAAAATGAAGAACAAAAGAAGGAGAAAAATGAGAGAAAAAATCCCTCACAAATTTCGGCCAAGTCTATGAATGAGGGAGGGAAGATTAGTCTTGGGTGTGTGAAAAGTTGTCTCTCAAAAGTTGCATGCTTTTTGAATTTTTTTAATAAAAAGTAATCCACACCTCTTCACCTCCCAAGCATGCAAACCCTAGCATGTCATGTATATATAATATGGTTTTTAACACATTAAAAACCATGGACTAAATTTTTAATTATCTCAAACACATTTGAGATTAATTAAATACTACTTGAATTTATTCAAGTCCCACTAGTTAAATAATTATTTTAATTGAGCTCTACAAGGCTCAATATTATTTAATTAATTCAACACTTGAATTAATTTAATTATTTGGACTCTACTAGTTCCACTAGTGTCTAATTAATTCAACACTTGAATTAATTTAATTTAGTCCATAATAATGTTTATGAAAATCACAATTTTCAAATACATTATTCACTTGGCCAAATTTTAATCTTAGGAACACTTCCATAAATTAAAATTTATATTTCTCTCATAGAAGTCATACTTCTATTTTTCTTTACACTTATAAACTCATTTATAAGTCGTTCAACACATTGAACTATTTTCTCCTTTATAGAAGTCATACTTCTAATTTTCCTTACGCTTATAAACTCCTTTATAAGCCGTTCAACACATTGAACTATTTTTCTTCTCATCGGGATTTAGAAAGCTAGTACTTGTGTGGCCCTCAATGGTTCATTGATACAACTAGCCGTGGGTTCACATCTCCATGTGATTCGGACTAAACATGTCCTTATATGAGCATACCCCAATTGCTCCATTCTTACTTATCAACACCTTGATAACAAGAACGTCAGAACTCAAGTCTGATAGTACCCAACCAATCATGTTAAACGCCTAGCAGCATCGCTTACATGATTCCCTAGGTATCAAATGATAGTGCCTGCAAGAACCATTCTATTATGGTTAGCGTACAGTACGGTCCCTTCAACTCATATATCCCGATCGATTCGACAACCATTGGTTTATCGAGAGTTGTCAATGAATCGATACTATGTGTCATGTCGTAGTTGCATCGATGGTGTAATCTATGAAACACCTTTCATAATTACAACCATACTCTGGCCAGAGATTTCGATCTACATACACATGATAACACATAGGATATCCATACCCGAAGGTAAGCGGTGAATCCCCGACTACAATGCATCGACTCCTATGTGTTTCGACAGAACACCCAACCTTGCCACCTGATGACCCCATAAGAGTCGGTAAACAAGTCAAAGTGTAATTCTAGCACATAGAGTCTCAATGTTGTCCCGGGTCATAAGGACTAATTCTGTACAACCATAAACCAGGACTTTTCCACTCGATAAGTGAGAACCACTTGGAAAGTCCTTTTATGGAGGGTTGTTCAGTGCACTCTACAAGGAGCACCTATCTGCATGTTCGGACATCACAATGTCCCCTACCAATGAAACATGGTACTCACATCGCAGATACTAGTCTCTAACTCGAGCGGCCTATATCCTTCTTAGTGGCGGCTGAATCGACTAGGAACCGTTTAGAATATACAGTATTACAAATATGAGTTTCATGATACTCATCATATGAGCATCTCATATTCTTTCTACTATTTGTATATTCAAGGGCTTTATCTATGCAACTAGCATGGGTATACAGATAAAGATTTGCCAAAATAATAATTTCAAATATTATTAAAATAAAGATTGCTTATACATAGAGTTTCATTGTGAACACTCGGCCAACACTTGGCTCGACGGGCACCTACTCTAACAGGTTTTAACATGCTATTCCCTTCCATTTGATTCATGTTATGTATGAATATAATTGGTTGTATATGAGAGGCTTTTATATGTCTCAATTGTGTAAAAGGGAATACAAAAGAAAAGAGTATTCAAAGTGTTTGTTTTAATGCCCAATAGAGAGTTCAAATGATTTATTGGATTGATAAATAGATAGCCAGAGATTACATGCAATTATTTGATCAACGACCATAGGCTTATATCTTAACAGAGTATCGATTTATATCGATGGGATATAGGTACAAAGACAGAGATACTATTTAGATATCAGTCCAACAGAGAAAAGAGAAATACCATCATTATTGTTATGTTATACTATGTTATTCATGTTTCAAGAGTTAGATGGTATTTAATGATTTCAAAGCCATGTTTTACAGAGAATGATATGTACAGATTGTTATGTAAGAGTTCCACTTGCTGAGTTTTATACTCATTTCAGTTATTTAATGTGATGCAGATAGAGTGACGGGCCAAGACGTTGATTGGAGCCGAGGTCATTTGCATAGAAGATGGAAGGAAGAAGGCTATTTTGTTAGCATTTTTGGACATGATCAAAATGATATTTTGTATTTTGATGCAACACTTATTTGATCATGTATATACTTTTGATTGTATATATCGAAAATGTGTTTATGTCAAGAAAATTTTAAATCCTTCCCCCCTTCAAATAAATTTTAGAAAAATTCCGCTGTTATTTTATGAAATCAGTCAATGGCGTTACATTTAGTGTTATCAGAGCAACGTTCTTCAGACCAGTGCATATTACTTCGTCTACTTTCAACAATCCGGGTATGTCTTCTTCTACATCTATTTATTGTTTTTGGTTGATATGTATGATGTGAACACATTGTAGGATTTAATGCGTCCTAAGAGAAAGGATTCAGAGGGTGAGGATAGCTCCTCATCAAGAGTTGTCGATGAGTTCGGCAAATTATTGAAAGAGCAAGTCAAAGTTCACAGTGAACAGATCCATCAGTTGCTCCGTTTGCAAGGTTCAGGTCAAGGTAGATGCCAAATAAGAGACCAAGTGGTTCAAGCAGTTGCGACGGATGGGATCTTTACTGCTTTTAAGAGGATGGATCCGCTTGAGTTTGTAGGAAGCACCGATCCATTGGTGGTTGTAGAGTGGATTAAAGCACTTGAGACGATTTTTTATCATCGCAAGTATGAAGACAAGGACAGAGTTGGTTGTGCAGTATTCTTGCTAGTCAAAGCTGCACGTATTTGGTAGAATGCTACCAAGGTAGGTGTTGATGTTCCGGCATTGAAGTGGCAAGATTTCAAGGATCTTTTCTACGACAAGTATTTCCCGGATGCACTTCGGGCTAGGAAGGCGACTGAATTTTTAGAGCTTCGTCAAGGAAGTATGAATGTTGATGAGTAAATCTTGAAGTTCGAGGAAGGCTGTCTGTTTGCCCCTTACATTGCCTCAAATGACAAAGACAAGGGTGCTCATTTCATTAGAGGACTTCGAGCGGAGATCAGAAGGGACATCAATATGTCTAAGGCAGTGACATTTAAAGAGATTGTGGCTAAGGCATTGTTAGCCGAGCAAGATGAGAAGGACATTGCTAGAGAGAGACAGGCGAGGCAGCAGGCTATTGCTCAAAGAGGTCAAGGTTCGAGCCAAGGAGGGAAAGGAAGTTTCAAAGGGAAAGGCAAGATAGATCCGAATTCTAAAGCACCGACAGTTCCATCTGATCCAGAGAAGTCGTTGGTCCCAAGTGCAGTAGGCATCATAGGGGAGAGTGCATATTTGGTACTCACACTTGCTACCGATGTGGTACTGCAGGCCATATTGCCAAGGACTGTCCGAGAGGATCGAGTAAAGAGAAGGTTCAGGGTCGCATTTTCACCATGACGAAGGAAGGTATAAACCATGATTCTTCTGCGATCTCTATCACTATTTTAATTTCAGGCAGAGTAGCTACGACATTGATTGATATAGGTGCTACTCATTCTTTTATGTCTGAACTATTTTTGAGATTTTGGGTTTAGTTCCTTCTATTCTTCCCCTCCTGTTTAATGTTGTATTGCCTTCTGGAGATGTGTTATGCCCGACGTCTATTGTGTATGCGTGTTCTATTCAAATTGATGAGCGAGTGGTTTATGCCGATTTGATTGTTATTCCGATGGTTGCATTTGATATTATACTTGGCATGGATTGGCTATCAACTTACCGTGCAGTGATTGATTGTGTTGCCAAGATGGTGAAATTTGCATATGATGGAAATAAGGAAGGTATTCTCGCCAGTGCAGGTACTTCGCTGGTCCTTCCTTTTATTTCGTGTCTTGAGGCTAAGAAGTTGTTGTTTAGAGGTTGTGTTGGGTTTTTGGCTTCGATTGTTGATATGGATATAATTGTGAAGTTGAATATTGATGAATTGATGTTGTGAGAGAGTTCCCTGATGTATTTGAGGATGATGTGCCGGGTTTACCGCCGGACAGAGATGTAGAGTTTGTGATCGATCTACTTCCGGGGACGGTTCCTATTTCCAAATATCTGTACAGAATGGCCCCAACAGAGATGAAGGAATTGAAGACGCAGTTGCAGGATCTTTTGGATAAAAGTTTTATTCGGCCGAGTTCTTCGCCTTGGGGAGCTCCAGTTCTTTTCGTCAAGAAGAAAGACGGGTCTTTGCGGCTGTGTATTGACTACAGAGAGATCAACAAAGTGACGATTAAGAATAAATATCCGTTGTCACGGATAGACGACCTTTTTGACCAACTGCAGGGGGCTACAGTGTTTTCGAAGATTGATCTGCGATCTGGCTATTACCAGTTGAAAGTTAGGGAGTCTGATATTCCTAAGACGGCGTTTCAAACCATGTATGGGCATTACGAATTTCTTGTGATGTCGTTCGGTCTGACTAATGCTCCTTCAGTCTTCATGGATCTTATGAATCGGGTGTTCAAGCCGTATTTGGATAGTTTCGTCATTGTTTTCATCGATGATATATTGATCTATTCCAAGAACAGAGAGCTTCATGCAGAGCTCCTCAGAGTCGTTCTTCAGTTGTTGAGAGAGAAGAGATTGTATGATAAGTTTAAGAAATGTGAGTTCTGGTTGGAGCAGATTTCTTTCTTAGGCCATGTTGTCTCGAAGGATGGTTTAGCTGTTGATCCAGTGAAAATAGAGGCGATACAGAAGTGGCCTATCCCTACCACTGTATCAGAGGTACACAGTTTTATTGGTTTGGCGGGTTATTATCGTCGTTTAATTTTAGATTTTTCCAAGATTGCCTTGCCGTTAACAAATCTGACGAGGAAGACTGTGAAGTTTGAGTGGTCCAATGAGCCAGAGTGGATTCGAGGAGTTGAAAGATAAGTTGACGACAGCTCCGGTACTTGCATTGCCCAGTGGTAAAGAGGATTTTGTTATTTATACTGATGCATCGAAGAAGGGGCTCGGTGCAGTGCTGATGCAACGTGGAAAGGTTATAGCCTATGATTCTCGTCAGTTGAAGGACTACGAAAAAAATTATCCTACGCATGATATGGAACTGGAAGCTGTGTTTTTCGCCCTGAAAATCTAGAGACACTATTTATATGGCGAAAAGTGTGAAATTTTCACGGACCACAAGAGTTTAAAGTATTTGTTTTCTCAAAAAGAACTCAATATGCGACAGAGACGGTGGTTAGAGCTTGTCAAAGATTATGATGTGACGATTAGTTACCACCGTGGGAAGGCGAATGTTGTAGAGGATGCATTGAGGCGTAAGTCAAGCTCTTATTTGAGTTCTATGATCCAGAAACCATTGTTGTTAGATTTGCAACGAGAGGAGATAGCTCTGGTAGTCCCGAGAACCATTGCTCGTTTTTCAGCGTTGATCATTCGGGCTACATTGACGGACAGAATCCGTAAAGAGTAGGCCATTGATGCACAGTTGATAGAGATGAGATCCAGAGCAGAGGAGAGAGGTAATTCAGAGTTTGGGATGAATAAATATGGTTTGATGACATTCAGAGGCCGTATATGCGTTCCTACTGGTGATGATATTCTGCGAGACGTCTTGACAGAGGCACATACCGCGCCATACTCGATACATCCAGGTAGTACCAAGATGTATCAGGATCTTCGTAGAATCTATTGGTGGACAGGTATGAAGAAGGATATTGCCATGTTTATTTCTCAGTGTCTAACTTATCAGCAAGTGAAAATCGAACACCAGAAACCTGCTGGGACATTGCAGTCATTGCCGAATCCTCAATGGAAATGGGAGTTCATTACAATGGACTTCGTGGTTGGTCTTCCTAGAATGCAGAAAGGCTGTAACTCTATTTGGGTTATTGTTGATCGGTTGACCAAGTCAGCGCATTTTCTCCCAGTCAAGACAACGTATTCCATGAACCAGTATGCCGAAGAGTACATAGCAGAGATTGTTAGACTTCATGGTGTTCCTATGTCGATTGTATCTGATCGTGACCCTAGATTTACCTCAGAGTTTTGGAAGAGTTTGCATAAAGCCTTGGGTACACGGTTAGCATTCAGTACAGCATATCATCCCCAGAGCGACGGTAAATCAGAGAGAGTTATTCAGATTTTGGAGGATATGCTCAGAGCTTGTACTATCGACTATCCTGGTATTTGGGATTCCAAATTTCCTCTTGTTGAGTTCACGTACAATAACAGTTACCAAGCGACGATTGGCATGGCACCATATGAAGCACTTTATGGCAGAAACTGTAGATCGCCCTTATATTGGGACGAGATTGGTGAGAGGAAGATGTTGGGTTCAGAGTTGGTCCAACAGACAGCTGATGTTGTTGCTGCTATTAAAGAGAGGATGAAGACAGCACAGTCGAGACAGAAGAGTTATGCTGATGTCAGACGAAGGCCTTTGCAGTTTGAGGTTGGTGATCACGTGTTCTTGAAGATTGCACCTCTTAAGGGTGTGATGCGGTTTGGCAAAAAGGGATAGTTGAGTCCAAGATTTATTGGCCCATTTGAGATCTTGGATAGAGTCGGTGATCGAGCTTATAGGTTAGCCCTACCGCCAGATCTTGATAGAGTTCATAATTTTTTTCATGTCTCCATGCTCAGGAAGTATATTGCGAATCTTTCCATGTTCTTCGCCAAGAGCCATTGGATTTGACACCGAATTTAACGTATCAAGATATTCCAGTCCAGATTCTGCATCGCAATTAGTTGATCAACGACCATAGGTTTATAATCCAACAGAGTATCGATGTATATAGATGGGATATAGGTACAGAGACAGAGATACTATTTAGATATCAATCCAACAGAGAAAAGAGAAATACCATCGTTATTGTTATGTTATACTATTTTATTCATGTTTCAAGAGTTAGACGGTATTTAATGATTTCAAAGCCATGTTTTACAGAGTATGATATGTACAGATTGTTATGTAAGAGTTCAACTTGCTGAGTTTTATACTCATTTCAGTTATTTCATGTGATGCAGATAAGAGTGACGGGCCAGGACGTTGATTGGAGCCGAGGTCATAAACATAGAAGATGGAAGGAAGAAGGCTATTTTGTTAGCATTTTTGGACATGATCAAAATGATATTTTGTATTTTGATGCCACACTTATTTGATCATATATATACTTTTGAGTGTATATATTGAAAATTTGTTTATGTCAAGAAAATTTTAAATCCTTCCTCCCTTCAAATAAATTTTAGAAAAATTCCGCTTTTATTTTATGAAATCAGTCAAGGGCGTTACACTGATAGTGCCTGCAAGAACCAGTCGATTATGATTAACGTACTGTACGGTCCCTTCGTCTCATATATCCCGATCGAATCTGCAACCATTGGTACATCGAGGGTTGCATATTAATTCGATAACTATGTGATAACTATAAATAGTGGCATCGCATGTACCATAGGAGAACTCCTACTCTAATGTACATCTCATAGTCTGGTCAGAGATTCCACGCACTATGATTTTCATCACATCACATTGGATATCCACACCCGTAGGTGAGCGGTGAATCCCCGACTACAATGGACTGGCTCTTATATGTGTCGCAACTAT
Source organism: Primulina eburnea (assembly GCF_022965805.1). Lineage (NCBI taxonomy): Eukaryota > Viridiplantae > Streptophyta > Magnoliopsida > Lamiales > Gesneriaceae > Primulina > Primulina eburnea. Next base: position 29,610,041 of record NC_133108.1, read on the forward strand.
ACCCAACTCGCCACCTGATGACTCTCCTGGAGCCGGTAAACGAGTCAAAGACAGCCCTAGCATATAGAGCCCCAGTTTTGTCCCGAGTCGTAAGGACTAATGGTGTACAATTATAACCACGGACTTATCCTGTTGATGAATGATAACCATTTAGAAAGTCCGAGGGAGGGTTGTTTGGTATAATCATCATATGACTACCCATCTGCATGTTTGGACATCTCCATGCCCTTACCAAGAAACGCAGTACACAACATCACAGAAGCTAGTCTCGAGCTCAAGCGACCTTTATCCATGTTTTAGGCGGCTGAATCGACTAGGAACGAATTTAGAATATGCAGTGTTTACAAATGAGTTTCAATATCGAATTACGATTCATTTGTATTAAAGCATAATCAAGGACTTTATCTATGCTGATTGCATGAGTATACAGATAAAGTAGAACGAAACCATTAAAAGTTAAATTATATTAAAATAAAGATTGTTTATTTCACTTGAGTCAATAAATTTCCTAGCCAACCATTGGCTTGCAGGGCATCTACTCTAATACGGTGATATTTAAAATAAAATTTTAAAAATATTTAAATTTTTAACAATTTAATAAAATTCATTAACATACAAATATTAAATTTTAATATACAAATATAAATTTTGAAAAACCTTTTTTTATTCAACTCAAAAATAAAATTTGGATACATTTTTAACTCGTCCATATGCTCTCCTCTCCTCTTTTCCTCCCCTCTCCTCACTTATATATCTCACTCTTCATCACTACACATTATATATATATATATATATATATATATATATATATATATATATATGTATATGTATATATATATTCTCATTTATTTTATTTTTTTATAATAATTTGAAATCAAAATTAAAATCACGTAGAAATTTTAAGTTGATATATGATTTTTTTTATTTATGATATATATCAATTTTTAAAAAATTTAGTAATAACAAATATTATCAAAAAAGCTACAACTCCGCTTAATTTTTAAATAATTGAATATTCTCACAACAAACATTATACAAAAATAAAATAAAAACTAAGAATTTAACCTATAATTTATAAAGAAATTTTATGTTACAATTGATAAACAATTTGTTTTTTTGTTGTTTCAAAATTTCACTTTATTCTCTTTACTTTATGACTTACAATTTTGAAATTATGTAAGGTTTAAAACTATAATTATGAATTTTTTAAATAAAATTACTACACTACATATAGAAAAATCAAAAAACTTTATTGGTCTAGGGAATTTTAATAAAATTATTGCCTTTTTGTCTAAAAATGAATTTTTAAAATTCTTTTTAATATTTTCAGTTAATTTGTAAACTTTCATATTATTATCAAAAATTATATCTTCAAAATTTTATATAATATTTTTTCACATGAAGATTATTGGGTCTAATAGACCTATTATATCAAGATTATTGAGCCTAAAACTTTTAGGATATGTTTGGTATGAGTGATAAACAAAGGATAGATTGTTAAACTCATGTTTGTCTCATTTTTTATTGGTCCAATTAATCAAGAAGGTCATGATAAAAAAAAACCTATTTGGGTGAAAAGACATCCCATTGTTTTGGGAGAATTGATAATCCAATTCCTAAAATATAAAGTAAATTATCATTTTACCCACAATTGATGGTTTATATTTTTTTTTATTTGCACACACATCACTTAAATAATTTCATGATGAAACTAAATAAAATTTAAAAAATAGAGAAAAAAATAATTAGAAATACACATATCATCCTCTGTGCTTAAAAAAATAGAGAAAAAAATGAGATAAAATGCAAAATCATATTAATTTTTATTAAAAAATAAATTTTCAGATAAATACATAATCTATAATTTAAAATTTTATAAAATATTTATTTATTAATAGATGAACACATGATTTTGAAAACATTGTTACAAATATCATTTTATATACCAAATTATCATTAATGTTAATTTAAGATATTTTTATCTCAACAACAAAAAATGTAAAATTTATCATACTCATTAAAATCTTACCAAACAAAACATTCTTCATCACTACACATTATATATCCTTACCTTAAGTTTTGTCATCAATCCAATTAGTTATCATATCATACACACCAAACATAGCCTTACTATATTATTTTATATCAAAACAAGGATTTCTAAGCCCTAAACCTACATCAAAACACATGCACACAACACATAAGACTCCTAGAGTTCTCTCCAACAAACTCACGCCATACTCCTCACGCTCAAGGAGGACTTTCACGTGGATTCAACGTTCTTCGCGTGAAACACGCAAAAGCACGCCTTAATCTTTCTTTTACTCACCGTTCATACCATATTATGTGTGATTATACATGTATGTGTGATTATACATGTTTATATGAAAATATATCACCTAATTTATTTTCGTTTTTATGAGAAAACACATGGAAAACTTGATTTTTCTTGTTAATTTGTAACATTTCATATTATTATCAAAAAAATTTATATAATATTTTTTTCACATGAAGACACACACACACACAGATATATATATATATATATATATATATATATAATATTTATCAATTCAAACAAATGTTACAAATTAATACATTGATGTATTTTTAAAAATTTACAAACATTTATGCAAATCCATATATATACACACATATACATGTAAAGATTAAATAATTTAACTTTTAAATAATTAAATTTATTTACATTAACAATTTTTAAAAAACTATTTCAAACTGAAGATATTATCTATGTAAAATAATTATTTGTTCAAAGAAACCAATAAAAAATATTAAGTTATAATTATGTACAAAATCCATAGAATATATGTGTTAGGATCAGAGATTGATTTAGAGGTAGTGAGTAAATAATCTTAACAAAATCTAGAAATAATTTCGGTTAGGTTAGCAACACTTCAATAATTTTTTTTTCAGTTTGGTAACATTGAGCCAACAATTTGACACTGCACGGAAATAGGCTGACCGATGAGGTTTGAATACGGAAATGACTTGAAGTAAAAATATGTTGGACTATCAAATAAATGATTAACTGATAAGTAAGTGGCACAATTTTTTTTGTTTTTTTGAATGTTCGCATACTTCAATACTCCTACGTCATGTTGCATATTTTTCCTTTCAAAAAGATTCCAATAAAAGATTTTACAATTACAACACTTTCAATTGTTCACTCTGTAGGACTTATCATACAACCTAACTGAAACTCTTAGTACTATATTCAACAAAATTGATCAGTTCTCTTAATGCCGGATTACAAGTATTTCAGAACTATGATGTAAAGCAAAAAAGATCCTCAATGATTTGATTAAAACACTCGAGTATGTTCTAGAAAACTTATATCAGTCGAACTCTTGAAAGCTTGAGAATGTTTGAAATATTTCAAAGATGCGAGTGTAGCAGCCTAGATTGACTGAAGTCTTCCTCTATTTATAGACTTGATCCAATGGTTGGTAAAAACAAATCTTATATCCATTCCAAATAAGGGTGTTCAAAATTTCTGTTAAACCGAATTATTTAGAAAAATTGGTTCGGTTAATTCGGAAGTTTGGTTTTGACATTTTAAAAAATCGGTTAATTCGGTTTGGTTTCGGTTTTAATTTGAAAAATTCGGTTAAACTGAAAAAACCTATTTATCATTTATATTAATTTAAATTGTATATGGGTAATTAGAAATTCAATGTAAAGAAGACCAAATTTTCTTATATGGGCCAAACTTGTCAACCCATTATAAGTTTCATTTGACATAATATCTAACATCATTAATATTCTGCCGTTTGCGTGAGAATTGAGATAGCCTGATATTTTTCATTTTGGAAGGCATCTTAAGCGAAGGAAATTTCACGAAGAAAAATACCTCGTATTATACTACCTGTCACAGAGATGTATTTCAAACCTGACGGATGAGTGCGGGAGGCAAGTGCTGAGCTGGCTGTTCAACAACGAAAACAAGCTGGTGAGCCTGAGGTGAAAATTTTGGTTTTATTAATTCTTCTGCCATTGTTGTGTACTTGTGTTGGGTTGGTTTTTTTATAGTCTTTTTAGGATTAAATCTTAAGTTTTTCATTTATAGTACAAACACTGCACATAGATTGTAGTGTTTGTATGTCATAAAAATGAAAGGCTTCGAACGTTATCCTGTCATGTTTTCCAATAACAGCTTATGAGCTAATCAAAATTTTCATTTTCGGCAAGAATATTATATTTATACGGTAACATTGATAAAGAATGGCTCACTCAAATTTTTAAGTAAACAAAGCTACATATTATACGTTATTTTTTATGCAAAAAAATTATTTACTTTTCAGCATTGATTTGTTATTTTGCTGAAAAAATTTATGATTTAATTGTAGATGTCAAGGCAAGAAGATATATCAATTATGGATATTGATGATAGTGGTTCTATTCCACAATCTTTAGTTGGAATAGAAACATGTGTGAATTCTAAAATGAAGGCAACAAAAAAAAAAGCAATGAAACCAAGAAGTGAGGTATGGGAGCATTTCACAAAATTTTCCAATTCTGATATGAAACTAAAGCAAAATGCAAGTATTGTGAGAAAGAATTTTATTATGATCCACATGAAAATGGAACAATGAATTTGAGGGCATATATGAATTTGTGCAGAAAAAACCTACTTGTTATTGAGACAAATCAAGAACAATTAAGTCTACAACAAGGTGCAAAAGACAGTGAGGCGTGTTTAACTACTTGGAAATTTGATCAAGAAGTATGTATGAAAGCTTTGACTAGAATGATTGTGGTTGATGAACTCCTTTTCAAATTTGTATAAGGGGATGGATTTAAACTGTTTATGGCTATAACATGTGCAAAGTTTTGAATCCCTTCAAGATGGATAGTTGCAAGTGATATTGTTGATTTATATGAAGTTGAGAGAGAAGGATTAAAAAGAAAGTTTCTTAAAAAATTCTTCACAAAGAGTTTGTTTGACAACAGATACATGGACATCGATTCAAAAGATCAATTATATGTGTCTGACAGCTCACTTTATTGATAAAAATTGGACTTTACAAAAAAATAAATTTTTGTTCAGTTACAAGTCATAAAGGTGAGTCCATAAATTTAGCAATTGAGACATGCTTAAGTGTTTGGGGAATTGACAAAATTTTGACGATTATGGTTGACAATGCAAGTTCAAATGATGTCGCAATCAGTAATTTGAAAAGAAAGATGGCAAATCGAGAATCTACTATCTTAAAGGGAGAGTGCATTCATATGAGGTTTGTAGCTCATATAATCAATTTGATTGTTGTTGATGGCTTGAAAGATATGAGTGAGTCACTGACAAAGGTCAGAGATGCAGTGAAATATGTTAAACAATCTCCTTCTAGATTAAACAAGTTTAATGAATGTGTGAAGATTGAAAAAATTGAAAGCAAGAATTATTTATGTCTTGACGTATCAACAAGATGGAACTCAACTTTCTTGATGTCGAATGTAGCTCAAAAATTTTAAAGAGCTTTCGAAAGATTTGATGAACAAGATCCATGTTATAAATTGAATTTCAACTCACAAAATGGATTGATGTTGTGAATAATGATGGAGATGTGGTATTTGGTGCAGATGGTAAACCTTAAAAAGAAATGAGAACTTTCGATGGGAGGCCTACTAGTGCCGATTGGGAAAATGTTAGCACTTTTGCTGCTTTATTGCAAATATTTTATGAACTAACTTTGAAAGTTTCAGGTTCATTCTATGTCACATCCAATACTTTTGTACATGCGATTATTTTCATTCATACAATATTGAAAGAGTGGAAAGAAAGTGACAATTTTGGTGTATATTCTATGGGAATTAAAATGAAAAAAAAAAATTGACAAGTACTGGGGAGATCCCGAGAAAATGAATAATTTACTTTATGTTGCGGTGGTGCTCGATCCAAAACTAAAAATTGGATTTTGTTGAATTCATGTTGATAGAATTGTATGGAGATGAAATGGGTGCAAGAGTAGGAAAGACAGTAAAAGAAACTTTACTTTCTTTGTATAAAAAGAGAAGATGGAGCCTCAAGAAAGCAATTCAAAATTATTTTGTTCAACAAGTAAGTGACGTTGAGCAAAAAGTGCAAGTCAAACAGATTTAAAAAGGCAATCAATTCTTGAGAAGTATAAAAAACAAAAGGCACATAGTTTTGGTGATGGTAATATTTCAGAATTGGATAGATATCTAAATGAGATGGTTGAGTAGTATTCTGAATATTTTGATATTTTGGGATGGTGGAAGCAGAATTGTCATAGATTTCTCATACTTTTTGAAGTTGCTCGTGATGTGTTTCAAATATCAATTGTTGCTTCAGAATCTGTTTTTAGTACTGGTGGCCAGCACTTGATTTTTTTAGGAGTTCACTAACTCCTAAGATAGTGGAAAGCCTTATTTTTACACAAGATTGGCTTCGTTCATGCCCAATACCAATTAATGTTGAATAGACTTGGAGGATATGGAAAACCTAGAAGATCGTAAGTTTTTTTTTATAAAAATGTTATAGTTATAATTTCTTTTTTGCTATATATAAACTTCTAATTAATTTTATTTGTATGTCATACTTCCTTTTCCAGAGATACTGATGAAACTTAAATTTAATAATTTATTATATGTTAAAACTTGTATTTTAAAATTTTAAGTTTTATTAAAATTATGTTATTTTAGTATTGTTTGTTTATATTTAAATGTCCTTTAAATATGTTTTATTTTCAGGTTTTCTACGTGTTGGTAAAATAATGATAACTCAAGATAGAAAATTCAAATGGAGGTGATTCAAACATGTTTGGAATCCTTGAGAAATTATCTACAACTTTGCAGAAGACATGATTGCCTAAAAAGTTCATTAAGATGATCAAATTGTGCAAATATCAAAAATTGGACAAATTTACTTTTACCATGACCATCATATAGTAAAAAAATCATAACAATTTTAATATTTAACCAAATGAGGTGAACCAAGTGGCCAAATTCATCTACAGACAATTCCCCACATGTTTGCTGTTTTGAGCAGAGTCAAATTCAGTGAGTAAAGTCGTGGAACAAAGCATTGAAAGAAGGGACATGGAATTGAAGTTAGAGTATACAAAGACTACTATTACAACTACATGACATTAATAAAATTTTTGACCTTTTCTCTCATGTGGCCTATAAATAGAGGCTTTGTACTAGCTTGAGAATCATTCTATCTCATTGAAAAATATAGTGTGAGAGTATCAAAGTTCTAAGTTCCAATATATTTTCTTTTATTTTCTCAACTATGAGTGATATTTTAGTGTTGATCAAAAGTAAGCTCATGGCAAACTAAATCTATTATGTCAAGGTGAAAAGGATGAATTCTTGGTGAAGTAAGATTGTTTATATTTTGTATATTCTTTTTTTATTTCTTTTCATTTAGCTAACTTCTTTTTATTGTAGGTATAAAAATGAATAATTTATTGTTATCAATTTACATCAAATGCTTGATACCATTGAAGTGGTTATATTGATTTGTTGTTTAATTTTGATACAATAAATATTTCATCAATTATTATTGTTATATTATATGTATATATATATATATATATAATTATATCATAATATTTTATTTTGACGATAGCGTGGCTCTGCCGGTTGTTCTAAATGAAATATTATGATTTAATACTAACATATAACAATCTAACATTTACTTTATCGCAACTAACTTTTATTTTTCGCATATAACTTTTACTTTATCGCAACTAACTTTTATTTTTCGCATCTAACTTTTTACTTTACCGACTAAATTATTAAATCATATATTTCATTTAGGCAATAGCGTGGCTCAGTCGGTTGTTCTAAATGAAATATAAAGATTTAATTTAAAATTTACTTTATGCAATTATATATTTATATAGTTATAAATATAATCATAGGTACCATATATAAAATATCGGTTAATTCGGTATTTTCTATAATGGGAACTAAATTATATTATGTTTGTGTTTAAATATTTAATTTTCTTGGAACTATTATTTATGGTGGTTTCCTTTGTTTTACTTTTAGTTAAAAATACTACATAAACCAAGAATAAATCTTCGAGCCTTGACAAAATTTATAATTTGTAAATTTCATTCTTGCATTTGGTAATCTATAAATTAATAAATTTAAATTTAAAATAACTTCTGTGGTTCGATCACGTGCTTACAAAATATATTACTTGCAGACAACCTACACTTGGGTGAAATATAATTTAAGTAGTATCAGATACCAAAACTTGGGTTGGACTCATCTTCCTCAACAATACCCATGGATAAATCATAAATGAAATACATAGGTGAGAATTATAAATGATATGTTTTGTCATGTATTATGATGAGAAGATTGTAAATCAAGATTGAATTCTAGAATAAACTTAAATTTTACTTTTCTTCTTCTGGGTGATTTACGTATTTTGAATAAATATATCCTAGTATTCTAAGTTTTGATAAGGCTAAAGTATGTGTTCTTTTCGTAGGTTTGCTTTAATTTATTCAGTATTGTCTTAAGATGAGATAATTATATCCATAGAAGTCAAATAATTATCTATTAAAGTTCATGGGATTGGATTTGTTTTCTTGAATATAATTTATGTTGTTTGTTTGACAAAGTAATTTATGCTCTCTGTTTCATCTTCTGAATTCTTACTTCTCGAACATTATCCTATGTCCATCCATGGCTGAGGCTAACACATTTTTCAACGATAAACTTTGTTTATCGTCTCTTATCTTATGTTTTTTTCGTGTGTTTTGGACTTCTGGTTTCTTGAGGTGCCGGGCTTCTGAAACTGCATAATGACATTCCAAGTTGTGGATACGAGGACGTGCAGATTATGTGGGAAATGCTGAGAAAAACATAATCCAAGTAATTCCGCGCCACGATAAACACAAAATTAGATGGTTTTGGAGGAATTTTTAATGGTCCAGCACCCATTCAAACCATGATCGAGAAGCAGTTTCCTTTTCTTAAAATCAAACTTGATGAAGAGAAGCTCTCCAACTATTGCACAATAATATTATGATGAGAGACTTGATTTCTTTCAAGATAGTCATGCACTCATGCTTATGTTTTGGAGATTGTAATATCTTCAATTTTGTATCGTTTATGTTTGGTCGTAATATCTTCAAGTTTGATTGTAATATCTTCGAGTTTGTATCGTTCAAGATAGTCATGCACTCATGCTTTCTTTTTCTTAATTTGGTTATAATTCGCATTTTTTTAAAAAAATATCGACCGAAATAACTGATTTAAAAATCGGTTCAATTAATTCGGTTTATATGATTATTTTTGTAGAGCCCAAAATCAGTACATGTAAAACCCAGGCATTTATTTAATTGTTCAAGTATTTAAACAAGTTTAAAATGATTTTTGAGATGCATGATTTATGAAATTACATTTTTGAAAATTATTTATGTTTATGTGATGCACGTTAAAATGTTTAATGAGTTTAATGTTTCAGGCGATTATTCTATGAGAGATCGAGGAAAAGAGACCGACGACGATTTTGGCAATTTTTAAAATGTGGTATTTTATTTTAAGTTGAGTTTGAGGCATTTTAAAAGGTTTATCTAATTTTTAGCATTTTAAAGCTTAATTTAATTATTAGGTGATTTTATGACTTTTTTTTTTTAAAGATTTGTCACTTGTAAATTTTATTTTAAATTAAGAAATATTATTTAAAGTTAGAGGAAGGTTAGTATTTTAATTAGTTGTTAATTATTAGTTAAGCACAATTTTATCCCCTATTTATTAAAAACACACGCACACACACTTACACACACAAATACACGTTAAAACATACACACACATTTCATTGTCTCTTCATTTCCAATTGTTTTGAAGAAAACCTAGGGTGCTTCTAGCAAGAGCAGCCGCCCCTTTCCCTTCAGCTTTCCAGCAAGTTTTTGTTACTTTTCTTCAAGATAATCGAGCCACAAATCGTTCCGGATCAACCTTCGCATCTTCTCGGCTTTGGTGTCGTCGTTTCGGTAAATTTAATTATCAAAAGGCATGTATATTCTTTCATTTATGCATCGATCTAGTCATAGTATTTGTTGTTATGTTTGTTATGTGTAAAAATTCATGTATGTTGTAAAAAGTTTGAGCAAAAAGTTGTTGGAACGATTTTGAAACGATTTTAGATCTGAAAACTTGAAATTGCTGTTATTTTAAATACTGCGAATTTTCGGTCGATTTTCTGGAAAGTCTTTTAACATATAAAACGTATAACTTTTTGATACCTTCGATTTGACAGTAAATTTGAAATATTTGGATAAGAAATGAGTGAGTTATAGTTGTTTTTGTGGTACTGCTCAAACAACATTTTTTTGAAAATGCGTTCTTGATGGGTTCTTGAAATTTTATTGTTGCAGGCTTCGTTGGGGATCGACGGGTGATCTCTGCTGCATTTAGGTATATCGTGAATGATGTTGGGATTATTGTTGATTTTTTCGTTTCGTGTCGTTAGGCACTTGGTTGAATTAAAAGTCGTAGGAATTGTTTTGGTGTCAAAGGTCGTGTTCACAGATTGAGTTGCGTTTTTTTTATGGGTAGTTGTTTTGGGGCGTTTGTTTGAGTTTGAATAAGTGTCATAGCATCCTATGATGGGTTTCGAGGCATTGGTTCATGGTCCATATGATCGAGTTAGGAGGAATCAGCCTTAAGTGTAGTGTTTCTTCGTTGGTTCGCGATTTCAGCACCTACACGGATCTGTAGACGGACCCTGGCACCGGGTCCATGCATGTTTTCCTTCAAAATTCGATTTTCCAGCACCTACACGGACCCGACACTCACCTTTACAGGGGGTCCGTGTCCTTTATATATATATATATATATATATATATATATATATATATATATATATATATAATTAGTTATTGTTTTGGGGTTTGATGTTATGATTTAATATGATGATTAAACGAGGTCAAGTTCCGAGAGGTTTGAACGTTTTGTCACTTTTGGGTGTGAGCATGACTATACGTCTAAGTTATGCAAGATAAGTGTTTGAACTCATGTTAGTATGTGCAACAGTGACCCTAAGCGAGATCCATCGAATCCCTCAACGCCAAGTAAGTATGTTCGACGTGCAAAAGAAAATATTTTAAGTTTTTGAGGTATGGTAAATGTCTTGTGACCAAATTATGAACGGGTTTGGAAGTCGGTGAACGTGGCCAATGACCTCTCCACCCTGGTAAAGCATGACCGGGTTTAGATCGGGATTGGAAAGCGGTAAATCATGACCAGAGACCAATCCACCCATTAAAGCATGAAGAGATCTCATGTATGTGGTAGTGGACTTTCCCTGCCAGCCGAGTACTGTGGTTTAGTCTGATCAAGCACATTTATGTATGGGTCACTTGCTTTGAAACATATCTCTACGTAAAATGATGTTATTTATGCTCAAGTATGTATGATGCAAGTATGTTTAAAAAAAGCTTTATGATGATGACACTGTTAGAGTAGGTGCTCGTCGAGCCAAGTGTTGGCCGAGTGTTCACAATGAAACTCTATGTATAAACGATCTTTATTTTAATTATATTTGAAATTATTGTTTTGGTACATCTTTATATGTATACCCATGCTAGTTGCATAGATAAAGTCCTTGAATATACAAATAGTAGAAAGAATATGAGATGCTCATATGATGAGTATCATGAAACTCATATTTGGAATACTGTATATTCTAAACAGTTCCTAGTCGATTCAGCCGCCGCTAAGAAGGATATAGGCTGCTCGAGTTTGAGACTAGTATCTACGATGTGAGTACCATGTTTCATTGGTAGGGGACATTGTGATGTCCAAGCATGCAGATAGGTGCTCCTGGTAGAGTGCACTGAACAACCCTCCATTAAGGACTTTCCAAGTGGTTCTCACTTATCGAGTGGAAACGTCCTAGTTTATGATTGTACAACATTAGTCCTTATGACCCGGGACAACATTGAGACTCTATGTGCTAGCATTGCACTTTGACTTGTTTACCGACTCTCAAGGGGTCATCAGGTGGCGAGGTTGGGTGTTCTGTCGAAACATATAGGAGTCGATGCATTGTAGTCGGGGATTCACCGCTTACCTTCGGGTATGGATATCCTATGTGTTTTCATGTATATGTAGTGTGAAATCTCTGATCAGAGTATGGTGGTAATTATGAAAGGAGTTTCATAGATTACACCATCGATGCAACTACGGCATGACACATAATATCGATTCATTGACAACTCTCGATAAACCAATGGTTGTCGAATCGGTCGGGATATATGAGTTGAAGGGACCGTACTGTACGCTAACCATAATTGAATGGTTCTTGCAGGCACTATCATTTGATACCTAGGGAATCATGTAAGCGATGCTGCTAGGCGTTTAACATGATTGGATGGTTACTATCAGACTTGAGTTCTGACGTTCTTGTTATCAAGGAGTTGATAGGTAAGAATGGAGCAATTGGGGTATGATCATATAAGGACATGTTTAGTCCGAATCACATGGAGATGTGAACCCACGGCTAGTTGTATCAATGAACCATTGAGGGCCACACAAGTACTAGCTTTCTAGATCCCGTTGAGAAGTAAAATAGTTCAATGTGTTGAACGGCTTATAAATGAGTTTATAAGCGTAAGTAAAAATAGAAGTATGACTTCTATGAGAGAAATATAATTTTAATTTATGAATGTGTTCTTAAATTAAAAGTTGGCCAAATAAATAATGTATTTGAAAAATTTTGATTTTCATAAACATTATTATGGACTAAATTAAATTAATTCAAGTGTTGAATTAATTAAACACTAGTGGGCCTAGTAGAGTCCAAATAATTAAATTAATTCAAGTGTTGGACTAAATTACATTGGGCCTTGTAGAATCCAATTAAAAATAATTATTAAACTAGTGGACTTGAGTAAAATCAAGTAAACTTTAAATGGGCTCAAATATGTTTGAGACATTTAAATAAAAGTCCATGGGCCTTGTAATTGTTACAAGCCCAAATAGAATTGCATGCATGGGGAGGTGAAGAGTTGGAGACAACTTTCTCAATAATCAAGACATGTGTCACACATGCCAACAAAACTTTTTACACTTCCAAGGCTAGTCTCCCTTCCCACCATTACATACCATATGGCCGAAACATGCAAGCCTAATTCTCCAAGTTTTCTCTCATTTTTCTTCTTCAAGAGTTGAGGAAAGAAATCACTTCTCAAAGAAAAATTCTTTTATTTTCTAGTGCAAAATAAGAGGGGTTCTAGTTTGTAAGTGGTGGGCCTAATTTGAAGGAAAGAAAGGAGTCCAAGGAAGCTTGTAGATCTTCATTCCATTCAAGAGCCAAGTTGTTTACAACTTGGTTGGAGCCATCATCAACCTTAAGAGGTTGATAGGTAACTATTTCTAAACACACTATGAATGTCATTTTGGTGTTTTATTGTATTTCCTACACAAACTCATGGTGGCCGAATTTTATATGCTAAAATCGAAAATTTTTGTGCTTCCGTTGCGTTTCCGGCCACCGAAACCGATCCCCTTTCAGACACGTCTACGTTTATGCTACTACGTTCATGTTTCAAGTATGTTTATGCTATTAGTTCAAGTTTGAAGTATGTACGCTCTATTTTAAAGATGCATGTGGTTTTATTACGTATTACTTGTTATATCCAGTTTATACATGTTGAGTTGTTAGACTCACTAGACTTGATCGATACAGGTGAGGATGACTTTGAGGAGACAAGGGGTGGGGACCAATGAGCTAGCTTGGACTGCACATGAGGCTAAACTCGAGGACCGCCAATGTTTTGAGATTTGTTGCATGACAATTTTAATACTCTGATTTTGATGAAGTGGTTTATGATGTTTAAACGATTAATACTTTTGGCAAACTTTCTTGTGGTTATTTTATTGCAAATATTTTTAGATGAGCAAGTTATTTTAATGCAAATTTGAAAGTTTATTTTGTATTTAAGAAAATTTTAAATTTTCCGCAAATTTCAAATAGTTCAAAAAAAGGTACGTTACAGTTGGTATCAGAGCGGTGTTTTTGTAAAGGGTTATGCCTATTGCCAGTTGCGAGAAGCTCAAAAGTCAAACCTCAAGTCTGTAAATTTTAAAGTTTTAAATTCATTCATGTAATATGTATCCAGTCACGATTTTCAGCATGTGCATGTTTTGGTTCAAATGATATGCATCTTATGATAATAGTAGTAGTATATTCATGCATGTTGGGTTTACGTGTTGGGCAAATTTTGGAACAGTATGCCTCCTAGGCGCATGGTTAACCATGGAGCAAGGGATGAGAATGGAGAAGCCCAGGATGGGGAGAGGGTCACTGGCCCAGACCTGAGGCATGTTACGAGAGGTTTGGGAGGATGGATCCGAAGGAGTTCTCGGGGACTACTGACCCGGTAATAGCGGAAGGATGGATTACGTCCATCGAGATAATCTTTGCGTTTATGGAGCTGCAAGATGAAGACAGAGTTAGATGTGCCACCTTCTTGTTGACTGGAGATGCCAGGATTTGGTGGGAAAGCGCGTCAGTGTCAGTGAACTTACAAACACTGACGTGGAATGGGTTCAAGGAGGTTTTCTACTCCAAGTACTTCACAGAAGAAGTACGCTCCCACTTGACCAGAGAGTTTAGTCGCTGCGACAGGGAGACAACAACGTGGCAGACTTCGTCAAGAAGTTTGAGAGGGGGTGTCACTTTGTGCCCCTAATTGCTAACGATGCCCGAGAGAATCTGAGGCATTTTATGGATGGTTTGCGGCCGATCTTGTGCCGTGACGTCAGAGTTGTTGGTCCTACAACTTATACAGCTACTGTGTCGAGAACTTTGGTGACATGGCAGAACCAGAGGGACATTGAGGTCGATAGGCGTGGTAAGAGGCCCTATTAGGCACCTTGTTTTGAGGAATCTTTGTAAGTCACTAAGAAACTTAGGATTAAGTGATATGAGTACTGAAATTAGGTTATCTAAGAGTTTTAATTTCAAGTTTATGAAATAGGTGATCATACGGGGATATTTGGTGAAACAAAAACAAAAGGGAATTAGTTGTATTCAATATAGGTTACCAATGGTCGAATATTAAGATTTTTATCGAGTAAGAAATCTAAAATCTTTATATGAGGATTCTAGAATTCTGTGGGTTATAAGTGAAGTTGATTTATCAGAATTAGTCCACCATTAACAGGGGAAACTTATTAAGCTATATACGTTAGAATGAATTAAGTTTTGAGGATACGTCAAAGTGTGACTGACATTCGTTCCAATGAGGAAGGTTTAAGTGTCTTAGTGTCAAAGGTCGTGTTCATGGATTGAGTTGCGTTGTTTTTGATGCGTAGTTCTTTTGGGGCGTTTGTTTGAGTTTGAATAAGTGTCATAGCATCCTATGATGGGTTTCGAGGCATTGGTTCATGGTCCATATGATCGAGTTAGGAGGAATCAGCCTTAAGCGTAGTGTTTCTTCGTTGGTTCGCGATTCCAGCACCTACACGGACCTGTAGACGGACCCTGGCACGGGGTCCGTGCACTTTTTCCTTCAAAATTCGATTTTCCAGCACCTACACAGACCCCAACACGGTCCGTGTCCTTTATTAAAAAAATATTTTTTTTAGTGATTGTTTTGGGGTTTTATGTTATGATTTAATACGATAATTAAACGAGGTCAAGTCACGAGAGGTTTAGAAAGTTTTTGTCACTTGGGTGTGAGCATGACTATAAGTCTATGTTATGCAAGATAAGTGTTTGAACTCATGTTAGTATGTACAGTAGTGGCCCCAAGCGAGATCCATTGAATCGCTCAATGCCATGTAAGTATGTTCGACGTGCAAAAGAAAATATTTTAAGTTTTTGAGGTGTGCTAAATGTCTTGTGTAATGCCCAAGAAGTATAGAATTGATAAACCAAGATTATTAGTCTTCATTAACGTGAGACTCGGAAGATATGAGAATGCATGACATGCAATGAGGGAAGAAAAGACATGAGAAAATAGGGTTTGCAAGACCGCCCCCGCGCCCAGAACAGGAGTGCACCCGCGGTCATGCAATTATGAAATTTTGAAAGTAAGGCCGAAGCCACACCGCACCCGCGGTGCAACCAAGACCGCACCCGCGGTGCATGGACAGAAAGTCTGCAAATTTATGCGAAGCAGGACCGCACCCGCGGTGCGAGAAGGACCGCACCTGCGGTAGTGACACCGCACCCGCGATCTTGTAATTAGCGCACACGCGGTCGAAGATTTTAGGAAAATGATAAGCATGCCGAAGCATGAGCGCACCCGCGGTCATGCGTGTTGCTTGAAAAATAAGACACGTTTCCTGATTTGCATGCATTATATATATAGCTGAATTACACGTATAATTCCTCAGAATTTCAGGAAAAGGGCCGAGCTGTTGAGAGAAAAATCCTTACGCCTTTTAGATTTGCGATTGTGAAAGATCCGTCTATCAGGATTCAAATCCGACTTCAGTTCTGAGTTCCTCTAGCTACGAGCTACACAAGGACGTAAGTTTTGTTACGTTTAGACATGTTTTGAATTTGAGATATTGTCAGAACTGAATATGAATCAGATATGGCGTTTCTACTATCGTAGACATTGTAGAATTGAATTCAGATTAAAGAACAGACTGGTTACGTAATTGTTATGATTTGTGAAAGATATTGACTGCGATTCTATATCAGAATTGTGTTAGTATTCAGATTATGAATTGTATTGACATAGATTATGAGTTCCAGTATTCTATCTGTGATGTTCAGATTGACGGGGTTATTCAGATTGTGTTATTATACCGTCGAAACATCAGTTAATTCAGATTGATCAGATTCAGTAATGATTTATATTTCATCGTAATAGCGTTGATATGAATCAGATTGTGTATTGTTCAGATATTGATCAGATTATATACTGAGTTGAGTATTGATCAGAACAGATTGTGTATTGAGTTATTCACTGACACAGTGTATTCGATATTGTCATTTCAGATTTGATATGGACAGAGTTGAATATCAGACTTCGTCTTCGTCAGATAGGGACGACAAAGGTATAATTCATGTGATATTTGGGAAGATACAACTCAAATAGTTCCTATTTGACTTTCCCAACAAAATCACATACTAGATTATTGTTATATTCTGATATGAATATGTTTTGTTTATGTGTTGATATGCTATGCTTTATTTACAGATTGTTATTTATTGCATTTAAGATAGGGAGTCTTGACAGCTATTGTCAATTATCTAGATGTTCGGTGTATCTCAGCTTAGGAGCAGCTCTGACTCTTATTGCCAGCCGTTGATACAGCTCAGACCGAAGTCTAGGAATAAGACGTACAGTCACCCCGAGTGGGAGGGTAGGTGACAGCCATTGACGCCTTATTCACACCGGGATCCCTAGAGTTATAGTGGAGTCGAGTCTAGACATGATTGGACAAGAACTGCATGCGGTTATAGATGTGGTTTCATAAACTATGAAACCCATTGTTATTGCTTTCAGTCATGATAGCATGTTTTTATGATTCGATTTGAATAGCATGTTTAGCTGATTTGAGTTGCATGCTTGTTTTGATTTAATTTCATAGATTATGAAACCTATTGCTTTAACTTTATTCATGATAGCACTCTTCATGATTTACTTTATGTATATGCATGTTTACCATGTTTTATACTGGTATTTATTCTCACCGGAGTTATCCGGCTGTTGTCTTGTTTTGTATGTGTGCATGACAACAGGTAGGACAAGATCGGGGTCAAGAGGATGAGGAGAGAAGAAGAGTTAGCGTGGTGATTCCGGACTTACTGTAGATTTGGTTTATTACTTGAACTTAGTAACTGAACCTTAGACTTAGATTGTACAGTATTGTACTTTTATACTGAAATGTATTTTATACTGAGATGTATATTATTTAGATTCCATTACCTTCCGCATTTACATTTTAAAAGAAAAATTTTTAGACCCTGATTATCAGAACTGATAATTAAATCCCAACGATGATTAAGAAGATGATTAGCATCCGAGTCCCCACATCTTGTGACCAAATTATTAACGGGTTTGGAAGTTGGTGAACATGGCCGAGGACCTCTCCACCCTAGTAAAGCATGACCGGGTTTAGAGCGGGATTGAAAAGTGGTAAAGCATGACCAGGGACCAATCCACCCGTTAAAGAATGAATGGGGATCTCATGTTTGTGGTAGTGGACTTTCCCTGCCAGCCCAATACTGTGGTTTAGTCTGATCAGGCACATATATGTATGAGTCACTTGCTTTGAAACATATCTCTACGGAAAATGATGTTATGTATGCTCAAGTATGTATGATGCAATTATGTTTAAGAAAAGCTTTATGATGATGGCACGTCTATGTTTATGCTACTACGTTCATGTTTGAAGTATGCTTATGCTATTACGTTCAAGTTTCAATTATGTACGCTCTATTTTAAAGATGCATGTGGTTTTATTACGTATTACTTGTTATATCCAGTTTATACATGTTGAGTTGTTAGACTCACTAGACTTGATCGATGCAGGTGAGGATGACTTTGAGGAGACGAGGGATGGGGACCAATGAGCTGGCTTGGACTGCGCATGAGGCTAAACCCGAGGACCGCCAATGTTTTGAGATTTGATGCATGACAATTTTAATATTCTGATTTTTATGAAGTGGTTTTTGATGTTTAAACAATTATTACTTTTGGAAAACATGGTTGCGGTTGTTTTATTGCAAATGTTTTTAGACGAGCAAGTTATTTTAATGCAAATTTGAAAGTTTATTTTGTATTTAAGAAAATTTTAATTTTTCTGCAAATTTCAAGTAGTTCAAAATACGGTACGTTACAATTTTGGTCTGTTCGGTTATTCGGAAATAAAATCAGTTAAATCGGTTATAGGTCTATTCGGTTCGGTCGGTCACCGAGTAGACCGATTGCACACCACTAGTAGTTGTCGGTCACGTCGTTTTCCACGTCACTATCCTTTCTGATAATAGTATACTGAGTGTAGTGATTGCAGAATTCTGACATTATGTTGGAATCAGAAATTGTTAGTATGAAAAACTTTATCTGATAATTCAGTTGAGCTCTAATCCTCAACATAAGTAAACTAAGAATTTAAGAGATAATGTTTGTTGACATATACTGACTGATCGAATGAGAAAATTTATTCCATCAGTTTTCTTTTTATCACTTTGGCTATCAGCGACCCTTGTAATAATAAAGTATCAATTTGAATTAAGAGATTGATAGGGCTCTGATTATCTTTGAAAAAATTACGCAGATGAATAGTCAGTTTTTTTTTTATTGAATTCAGTTTGGCTAGACTCTATAATTATCTATTAGATCAGGAGCCATGTTAAGTCACCAAAACATAAAAGTTCTTACAATTTTTTCCTTTTTGGTGTTTGAAAAAATGAAGCACTTAATTCAGAATATTTAATTCATTCGAAAGAAAGAATTTACATCTTATTCAACAAAGAACTGTAAAGCCAAATTTACAGAAACTATTCTCTAGGAACTATCTTCTATAATAGTCTTTATGGGATCTAGAGTGCTTGCTACTAGGGTCAAATGGCTTCTTGGGATGATCAATTGAAACGTCCACTACTTTTAAGTTTTAAATCCTACTATTTTTTTTCCTAACAGAGAATTCAAAATTCAAGTTTAAAATAATTTAACATTTCCGTAATCCAAAATAATAAAACATTTATAAGTTTAAAATGCACAAAATCCCTAACTCGTCAATTAACAAAAATCATACGTCAGCCATTAACACGATCAACAATAACTTCAAAATAAAGCATGAAAATCTCTTGTTAATTCATTAACAAAATATTTAAAACTTTAACTATCAAAGTAATGCGGAAAATATTGTCACTCGGGAGCGTACTGCCAAAATTGATCCACTCAAGCGTCAGCACCTCCCTCAATCTCATCCTCACTTACAACATTCAAACCTAGAAAGTCTAATGAATCAGTACGTTCTAAACATGAATAATAAATAATACATATACAAGCGCATGCATTAAAATCATACTTTTATTCAAAATAAATTAGCATAAAATTGTATTCATAATTTAATCATAAATCGTCAAATCATAAAGCTTTCTATATTTATCATTTTAGGTGAAACTTGATTCTTGAAATTGACCAGCTGTATCCTCTGGTTGTCTGATCAATCTTAATTCACCATTGCGCATGGGGACGGGCACTAAGCACAGACGTAAAATGGAAATATGATCGTTGGGCTATCTCTGGGGCCTTCTCCCGTAAACATGCTCCATCTAGATCCTTCTCCCTCATGATATTCACATAAATCATATATCATATCTTTTTTGTCACAGACAATTTACATCTTTCAAAATATTTTTCTTTTTATTCATACAATATTATGTCTTTTCCACATTCGCAAAATATCATTTTAATAATAAAAATTGTACAGCTTTATCATAAATCATAAAATGCAATATTTTCATCATAAACGTTTTAAAATATAATTTTGCATGTGTTATGATTCTTCGGGACACTTTCATCCCTTTTTGTACTACCTATGTGTAAAATGACCTTTTTACCCTTGGACCCTAAAATTCCCGATTTTGACTTTTTTTTTTCTTTTCACTTTTATTGACTCGAGACTATGTCAAATAATTATTTAAGCTTAAATTTGAATTCTAATACTTTTATTTGACGTAAATTCGGGTTTTTTGATTTAATTCCTTATTTACAAAACTGTGAAGCATTTTAATTCTAAATTAATTCTAACTTATATATTTTAATCCCAAACTTTAATCATAGCCTTTTCATGCCTAAAATACCCTCGTGAACTATGAATCGATACCCGTGGATCCTAGTTCAAACCCTTTCTTCTCCTAACCCTTAAACTGAACCCTAGCACACTCCCCTTGAGCCACGACCCAATTTCCTTAGCCATGGCCTAGCCACCTTGGCCAAGATCACCTAGCCATCTTGGACGCTCATCAAACCCTCCTGGACCAGCACCCTAGCCCCAGCCCGCGCACGAAGCCTACGCGCAAGACTCTTTCTAGCCGCGATCCTTCTCACTTCGAGCCACCACGGACCACGATTGCACCAAGCCCTGCTACGACCCCTAGCCACCTACCCTAGAACCCATTTGAAAATGTATTGAAAATATTTTATCTTGGTTGTTCCCGATCTCCTTTCCCCAGCCTATTATCGAATATTCGGATAGAATCTTAATTTCTCATGAAATCATGCAATTAGACCTTTAATCAAACAATATACATCAATTAAATAAAACAATTAAGCAATTTAAATCATTTGCAAGCATGTGGTTTACATGGGTTGGATTTTTTGACATTACATCAATTGACTTGGATCGTTCTCTCTTGTGAGCCTAACTTCTTGAAGATTCAGACGTTTTCCTTTTTTCCTCTTTTTTGTCAACACCAGCAAGTGCTTTTAAGTAGGAAAGTACAATGGTCAACTGATTGCTCACTCCATCAATATTCTCATTAAAACTAACTTGTACTTCCTCAATCTAGTGCAAAGCCGAAAATTATTTGTTTGAAGTTGTTCACCAATTTGAGTAGCAGTAGCCGCCCAATTATTCTTAATCCGATGCAAGCGAGTGAAGATATAATTCATGCTTCTTGACAAATCAGAGACTTCCCTGAGAATTTTGTACGAATTGAAATCTTCTTCAGTATTTAGGTTTATTCTCTTCAAAATAGTAATAGTTGATGAAATGACTGTCAAACTGGAGTGAATTAAATCCAAAGTATTTTCATCAGACATATCTAAATCTAGAGAGGAAGGCTCGATCCTGGGAGGTTCTTTGGGGATGGAGAGTGTCGGATCAGGAGCCTAACTATTTGAAGTACTGGCATGCTCTCTATCATCAACATCTTTGGATCAACCTAACAGACAAACTCTTTTATTTGGACTTCTGCAACTTGGGTGACTGACTCAACAACTTGAGCTACTGCAACAATATGAGTTTCTCCATGAGGGATGATGGATAATGTAACGCCCCGAAAATTTAAAGGTCCACGCAAACCACATGCATATAAGTTATTAAATTCTCTTGTATTTTAATTAATTGTTTTAATTGCATGAATTAATTTTATTGTGCATATTTGCATGTTTAAATTTTAATTTCTACGTTGTTGCATTAAAGTATATTTTTAAGGGTTATTCAAGTTGCGATCGAGGAACGGAGACCGATGGCTGAAAAATAGAAAATATTTTTATTAAACAAGTGTTTTTAATTATTTAAAATAAGCGTGATGCTTTTTCTTATTTTTGAAAATAAGGGGTTTTGAGGTGATTTTATACGCCGGGACGTAAATTTTATCGGTGTTGGTTTTTCAACAAAAATAAGAACTTTTTGGCAACCCGGCTAATAAATTCACAAACTTATTTAAACAAAATTATTTTTAATATTTTAATTAAACCCTAATGGGCTTAATGGGTCTAATTAACTTGTTAATAGGCCAAGGCTTTTTGTTAGTGTGTTAATTAATATATAAAGTACAAAACCTCACAACTCACCACACAAAATACACGCCCCACCTCCCCAATATTTTACAAAGTTTTCCCTCAATCTCACGGCACACACACAAGTTCACCAAGGAAGTTTTCAAAAGTTGCAATGTATTCAAGCCAATGTCCCCTCATCGTCGTTCTCCCAATCGTCAACGAATAATCGTGCGTTAATTACGCAAAGGCACGCCATATTCTCTTTTTACTCATCATCACACCATAATATTTATTTGAACATGTTTTGAAAGAAAACAAGGCACACAACTTGAATATTTTCGTACATGCATATTAGATGATTTGTTTACACTTGTGTTTTGATCTAAAAACATGATTATGATGTTGTTAAAGGGGCTGCCATGTATTAGGATGTTAGTGTTGGATCTGGTTTTCTACACGCCCAAACGCAGCGGAAGTTTTAAAATTTTTATTTTATTTTGAAAAACAAAATAATTATGCTTTGGACGCACGTATGATTTAACAAAACATTCATAGGATGTTTAGAAAATTATACCTTTTGTGAATAAATCACTGGACTCCAACTAATCCGGTATAAACGGATTAGCTCTTGTTGATTCCCACGAACTTTCTTCGATGAAATCCTCCTATCAAGTCCACGACTAGATAGTATGTTCCTCTTTCAAATTGCACTAGAGAATGAGAAAGATATTTTGCGTAGGAGAGAAAATTGAGAGACGGCTCAATATTTTTCCTTCAAAAATGTGGTGGCCGATTTCTTCTTTTCTTTTGAGTGGAGGCTCACGTAAGTGATGTGTTGGTGGCTAGGTTTAGTGTTTTCAAGTATTATTTACAATAAAATAATAACCTAATTACATAATTAACATTAATGGGCTTGATTTAATTAATTGGGCTAGTCCAAATAAATTAATTAATTCAATCAAGGTCCATTAAAACTTTAAATTATTTATTATGTTGGACTTGTACTCCTACAAGCCCATTAAACATAATACCCACCATATTTAATTTATTAATTAATCAACTCAACTTTTGAGCTTAATAAATTAAATACATTATAAATTCAACACTTGAATTTATTATTTAATTATAAATTCAACTCCTTGAATTTTTTTTATCACCTCCAAAATTTGATATTTAATGAACCCAACATTTGAGTTTAATAAATTAAATTCTCAAATTTTATAAATTCAACTACTTGAATTTATTCTCTCAAAATTTAATTATCATAAATTCAACTCCTTGAATTTACTATATAATATAAATTCAACTACTTGAATTTATTCTCTCAACGGGAACAAACAATCCAATATTTCTGTGACCCTCAATGGTTCAGGGATACAGCTAGCCGTGGGTTCACAACTCTTTGTGATTCAGGACATAATCCTTTATTGGAGTTTACCCTAGTTAGCCCCATTCTTTTCATCAACGCCTTGATCAAGAATGTCAGAACTCATTTCTGATTGCACCCATCAGATCATGGTAAGAGCGTCCAGTAGCATCGCCCCATGATCCCCTAGGTATCACTGATAGTGCCTGCAAGAACCAGTCGATTATGATTAACGTACAGTACGGTCCCTTCATCTCATATATCCCGATCGAATCTGCAACCATTGGTTCATCGAGGGTTGCATATTAATTCGATAACTATGTGATAACTATAATAGTGGCATCGCGTGTACTATTTGAGAACTCCTTCTCTGTGGGGACCCGGACGCTAATCAAGTTCTTAATCATGTTTGGGACTAATTAATCAATTATAAAACAGGGTCTAAATTTTTTTCTTTTTAAAATGCGGAAGGTAATGGAATCATTCTATTATACAAATCAGTATAATAATACAAATCCTGTATAACATACATCTAATTCAAAACTAGGTTCAACTACTACAATCAAGTAATAAAACCTATCTATATCCAAGTCCGGAATCACCACGCTAAACTCGTCTTCTCTCATCCTCTTCTTGACCCTGATCCAGCCCCACCTGTTGTCCTGCACACATACAAAACAAGACAACAGCCGGATAACTCCGGTGAGATATAAATATCCCAGTATAAACAATGTAAACATGCAATCATATAAAAACATATATAAAAGCATATAATTAACATTCATAACATGTATCAAATCAGAAACATAAATCAATAACAAATAATGAATCACACTCAGACTCAAACAACGCGTCGTCTCAGACTCGACTCAACTCTAACCTAGGGATCCCGATGTCTGGGCGAAACAGCCACAGAATTGACGACTCAGTCAAGATTTAAGCGAATCAGCCAATAGCTAGGCGAAACAGCCGATAGCTAGACGAATCAGTCAATAGATAGACGAATCAGTCAATAGATAGACGAATCAGTCAATAAATAAGCTAATCAGCCAATAGCTAGGCGAAACAGCCGATAGCTAGACGAATCAGTCGGTGACTAGGCAACTCAGCCAATGACTAAATAATTCAGCAGTCAATACATGCAGTTGCTATAAATCAATAGACTACAAACATCAATCTCAACAATTACAAATATCAATGTAATAACTAAGTATGTGATTTAGGGAGACTCGAGTCAAACCTTACTCGAGTTGTGCAATCCCAACACAACATTAATTTATACCTTTCTTTCTGATACTCTGACTCTGTCGAAGTCTCGAACCTCAAGCCTGTCAATAACTCAATCTGACAATACGATAACGAGGGTACAATATCAATACACCAACACAACAATACTGGATATAATCAGAATTCTACCAAATTCTGTTTCAACAACATAACGTCATAATTTCAATATATCCAGTACTACCATATCAGTCAGATATGAATCCCAACATCTCATAATCAATAACAACTCAATTCTGATATCATATCAACTCCGAAAATCATAACAATTCCATACGGTATCTATTCTTCAGTCCGGTTTCGATTATACGATGTCTAATATGTCAAGAACATCATATATGAATCCTATTCAATTATGACAATAGCATAATTTCAAAGCATGTCAAAACGTAGCAAAACTTACGTCCAGTTGTAGCCTACGTCGATAGGAACTCAATACCGAAATCGGATTCAAAATCGAACGGACGGATTTCTCACAAAAGGCGTAAGGATTTTCTTTCCCAAAGCCTCGACCCTTCTTCGGATTTCTTCTCTGAATTCTAAATGAATTCGTGCATGTATATATATATATATATATACATCCCTGCACATGCAAGAGGACGAGTGGCTCAACTCGGTTATTCCACGTCTCGCGCTCGAGCGGTAAGAGTGTACCGCTCGGGCGCGAGCTCGGCGCTCGGGCGGTGAAAATCTGCCGCCCGGGCGCGAGACTCTCTGTCCGGATGCTCCTCCATTGGCGCTCGAGCGGTAATATTCTACCGCTCGGGCGCCACACCTTCTGCCCGAGACTCACTCTTGCTGGACTTTGGCGCTCGGGCGGTCTCTTTCTACCGCTCGGGCGCCACCGGTTCTGCCCAAACATTACATAACTCATATGTTTTAACCAAATTAATCTCGGAGTGATCCAACTATACTCATATCCGTTCCTTATCAATAAATCATCTCAGATTACGTTAATCATCTCGGATTATGTTAATCAAATTCTTGGGTATTACATTTCTCCCCCCCTTAAGATACGATTTCGTCCTCGAAATCACAGGTCATCAATCATATCAGTAAGAAGGTATATAACATAAACTGAAGAGAAAACTCACATCAGTTAAATAACTCGGGGAATCTTTGTCTCATGTCTGACTCTATTTCCCAAGTATCTTCTTCTATGCCCTGACGACTTCACTGAATCCTCATATGAAGCATCAATAAAGATAGTTCTCATCTCAATAAAGAGGAAATCACCATTTCTTTCCGTACAACGTTTTGAAAGAAGCCATTTCAATACTCGTCTGATAGCTATTGTTGTACGAAAACTCACAAAGTGGCAGTGTATCTTGCCAGCTAGCGCTAAAATCAGGCACTACTGTTCTCAGTATATCCTCCACTGTCTGGATCGTCTACTCAGACTATCCATCGGTCTATGGATGATATGTGGTACTAAGATATCACTTCGTACCTAGAGCCTACTGCAAACTCTGCCAGAAGTATGATGTAAACCGAAAATCATGGTTTAGAACAATCGACCTTGACACTCTATGCAGTCTGATCATTCATCTGACATAAATCTCAGTCATCTAATCATAACTGTACGTCATCTAGTACGGAATAAAGCATGCGGATTTGGTCAATCTGTCAGTCACAACCCAAATCGCATCACGACTCCGGGAGGATCTCAGTAATTTCATTACAAATCTATGGAAATGTGATCTCATTTCCTTTCAGGAATAGACAAACTCTGTACTAATCCTCCGGTTTTCTTTCTCTCAGCTTTCACCTATTGACAATTCAGACATTTGGCTACAAATTCAGCTATATCAGCTTTCATTTGTTTCCACCAACACTGTCTTCTATCTGATTCAAACCCGAATTCAGAATAACAACAATATTCAGTCAAATTCAAGACATCACTAATCAGTGCTGATCCGATAAACTCATACAATTGCAATTATCTGACACTGATATCTACTACAGCCAACTAATTACAGTTTACTTCTGCTAAAATCAACAGATATATCATCTTCAGATATAACACACCCTGAATGCAATCTGTCTCAATCAGGATTCACCATTTCAACAGTTTCTGATATCTAATCAAGGCTACAATAAATCTCTCCGACTGAAATCAGATCTGAATTCTTATCGGGGAAAACATCAATAACTTTCATATCATTAGTAAATCAGCCAATGATAGACTCAACTTCAGTAAATCAACTGAATACATAAGGAGTCTCTCTGCTCCTTTCTGTAATAATCGAGTCATCGATAGTACGAATTATCAAAGGAATTCTCAATCTAGAATCCTTATCGTACAATATTCATTAATTGGTCAGCTCAGATCCGATTCTCACCATCTTCTGGAACTAATCTAGGGTAGCTCTGTACTTGATCAGCATATCAATATCAGTAATGCAGTCCCAAACTCAGACAACACCGGTACAATACCAGCTACCACATGTTCTAACTCAATCTCATTCTCATCTTACGGTAGTATACCATATTTTATAGAATTCACTGCTATACAAACTCTCCCCAACGGAGCAAGGGTATACACTACAGTAAATAAAGACTCCACAGGCAATACATAACTCAATGCAAATCATTCAGAAATAAATATAGGTGAAGCACCCGCATCTATCAGTACAAAAGCAGGATAACTATATCAAGAATCGTTACCTGCAACATCACTCATCTGGTGCTTCCTCAGCCTGCTCCTCGGTCAAAGCAAATAATCTGGCCTGCTGTCTAGGAAGCTGGCCGACTATCTGGCTTCCTCCTGGCCTCTGCTGTGACTGAGATGGTGCTGGCTGAAATGAAGGAACAGCAGCTGATTGTCTACTCCACTGTGCTACTGATCCAGATGATTCGGTTCCCTGAAATCTTTGAGAACCTTTCTGTGGACACACTCTGGAAAAATGTCCCTGTTGTTTGCAGAAGTGGCAGCTACCAAGTACTCCTTGGCACTGTTCAGTGGAATGTCTCCCTCCACAATTTCCACAGTAAGCCCCGGTATAACTCTGTTGGGGACCACTGGAACTAGAAGAACTGCCGCCAGACTTCTTAAACTGCTTTCCTCTAGCCTTCAGAAAATCTTTCTTTCCACCACTACTATCACTCTCAAATCTGGGAGGTGGTTGCGGTGGTCTCCACTCTTGAGAAACAAATGCAGCTCCTCTCTGCCTTATCAGGCCTACTTCAGCGCCCTTTGCTCTATTCATAGCATCAGCAAAGTTATTCGGTCGCCCTATGTTCACCAATGTAAATATATCGGGATTCAAGCCATTGATGAACTGATCGGCAACGGCTTCGTCATTTCCAGCCACCTGTGGAGCAAACTTCAACAAGGTCGAGAACTTGGTCACATATTCTTCAATGTTTAGCTGACCCTGTCTCAAATTGGCAAACTCCGCCCCCTTGTCTTTTCTGTACGATATTAGGAAAAATCTCTGATAAAACTCAGTTTTAAATACATCCCAAGTAATAATCGTACCTCGCTGCTCCAAGGCCCTCTTCATTGTAACCCACCAGCTTTGTGCAACATCAAGCAACTGGTGCCCAATCAATTTAATCCGGCGCTCATCACTGTATTCCAGTGAATCAAACAGCAACTCAATGCTACCTAACCAACTCTCACACTCGACTGATGTCTCAGTACCCGTCAGAGTGGGTGGTTTGAATGACTGAAACCTCTTCAGCAAGGTTTCCATTGGAGTCGGTGTTACATCCATTGGAGGATTCGATGTACTACCCTGTTCTAGAATTCGTCTAGGAGGCATATCTGAAACTCAAAAGGATTAGTGACCCAATCCAACACATCTGTTTCAATTCAATCTCCCTCCCGATCATCTTACTGCTGATCGAGAATCAATTCAGATTCGTTCCCAATAATACAGATTACAAATCAAATCAGATAAATAAGGTAACATGTATTATATAAAGCAGTACAACATGCTAGCATTCAAAAACAGGAAAGAATACCTCAATCTACCCCGCTCACTAGCCTCTTCTATCTCAATCTCAAGAATCTACAGTTCTAGTACCTACAGCTCTGATACCACCTGTTGTGGGGACCCGGACGCTAATCAAGTTCTTAATCATGTTTGGGACTAATTAATCAATTATAAAACAGGGTCTAAATTTTTTTCTTTTTAAAATGCGGAAGGTAATGGAATCATTCTATTATACAAATCAGTATAATAATACAAATCCTGTATAACATACATCTAATTCAAAACTAGGTTCAACTACTACAATCAAGTAATAAAACCTATCTATATCCAAGTCCGGAATCACCACGCTAAACTCGTCTTCTCTCATCCTCTTCTTGACCCTGATCCAGCCCCACATGTTGTCATGCACACATACAAAACAAGACAACAGCCGGATAACTCCGGTGAGATATAAATATCCCAGTATAAACAATGTAAACATGCAATCATATAAAAACATATATAAAAGCATATAATTAACATTCATAACATGTATCAAATCAGAAACATAAATCAATAAAAAATAATGAATCACACTCAGACTCAAACAACGCGTCGTCTCAGACTCGACTCAACTCTAACCTAGGGATCACGATGTCTGGGCGAAACAGCCACAGAATTGACGACTCAGTCAAGATTTAAGCGAATCAGCCAATAGCTAGGGAAAACAGCCGATAGCTAGACGAATCAGTCAATAGATAGACGAATCAGTCAATAGATAGACGAATCAGTCAATAAATAAGCGAATCAGCCAATAGCTAGGCGAAACAGCCGATAGCTAGACGAATCAGTCGGTGACTAGGCAACTCAGCCAATGACTAAATAATTCAGCAGTCAATACATGCAGTTGCTATAAATCAATAGACTACAAACATCAATCTCAACAATTACAAATATCAATGTAATAACTAAGTATGTGATTTAGGGAGACTCGAGTCAAACCTTACTCGAGTTGTGCAATCCCAACACAACATTAATTTATACCTTTCTTTCTGATACTCTGACTCTGTCGAAGTCTCGAACCTCAAGCCTGTCAATAACTCAATCTGACAATACGATATCGAGGGTACAATATCAATACACCAACCAAACAATACTGGATATAATCAGAATTCTACCAAATTCTGTTTCAACAACATAACGTCATAATTTCAATATATCCAGTACTACCATATCAGTCAGATATGAATCCCAACATCTCATAATCAATAACAACTCAATTCTGATATCATATCAACTCCGAAAATCATAACAATTCCATACGGTATCTATTCTTCAGTCCGGTTTCGATTATACGATGTCTAATATGTCAAGAACATCATATATGAATCCTATTCAATTCTGACAATAGCATAATTTCAAAGCATGTCAAAACGTAGCAAAACTTACGTCCAGTTGTAGCCTACGTCGATAGGAACTCAATACCGAAATCGGATTCAAAATCGAACGGACGGATTTCTCACAAAAGGCGTAAGGATTTTCTTTCCCAAAGCCTCGACCCTTCTTCGGATTTCTTCTCTGAATTCTAAATGAATTCGTGCATGTATATATATATATATATACATCCCCGCACATGCAAGAGGACGAGTGGCTCAACTCGGTTATTCCACGTCTCGCGCTCGAGCGGTAAGAGTGTACCGCTCGGGCGCGAGCTCGGCGCTCGGGCGGTGAAAATCTGCCGCCCGGGCGCGAGACTCTCTGTCCGGATGCTCCTCCATTGGCGCTCGAGCGGTAATATTCTACCGCTCGGGCGCCACACCTTCTGCCCGAGACTCATTCTTGCTGGACTTTGGCGCTCGGGCGGTCTCTTTCTACCGCTCGGGCGCCACCGGTTCTGCCCAAACATTACATAACTCATATGTTTTAACCAAATTAATCTCGGAGTGATCCAACTATACTCATATCCGTTCCTTATCAATAAATCATCTCATATTACGTTAACTCATATGTTTTAGCTGATTTTCTACTTCAGATCTGAATTCTTTGAACTTTTCAAATGCTTCAGATTTGTGTTTCATCAAATAAACGTACCCATACCTCGAATGGTCATCAGTAAAGGTAATGAAGTAGGAATGCCCAAATTTTGTGCTAACACTTAGCGGGCCACAAACGTCCGTGTGGATCAAATCCAGTAGACCATGCACACGTTCCACGTTTCTATTGAATGGAGTTTTAGTCATTTTTCCTTTTAGACAGGACTCACAAGTTGGTAGAGAATTTATGTCTAACAAGTCAAACATGGCTTCTCCCACTAGCTTGTGCATCCTTCTTTGAGAAATATGACCTAGTCTAGCGTGCCATATTTGTGCGGGATTTGGATCTTCTATTTTTCTTTTGTTTGTTGTTCTTTTTGTATGCGCTTGGACATTGTTAAATGGAATATCTTTCAATTTTAAGTTATAGAGATCGTTTGTTAATTCTCCAGTTCCAATCAAACATTCATTCTTGTATAAATTACAAACACCTTTAGCAAAAACACAAGAATAACCATCCCTATCAAGAATAGAAATAGAAATAATGTTTTTAACCAATTCAAGAACAAATAAAACGTCTCTCAAAAACAACTTAAAATTATTGTCCAAAATTAAAGTAACGTCTCCAATGGCAGTGGCAGCAACTCTAGCTCCATTTCCTAGTATTAGAAAGGTCTCACCATCTCTAAGCCTCCTGCTTCTTCCCATCACCTGCAAATCATTGCATAGATGAGAACCAAATCCGGTATCCAAAACCCAAGAAGAGGAATTAAAAGAAACATTAACTTCAATATAAAACATACCATGGCCAGAACGCTTCTGGGCAAGATAATCCTCGCAATTACGCCTCCAATGTCCAGGCTTTTTGCAATGGAAACAGACATGCTCTGACTTGTCAGGCTTTGTGGGCCTCGGATTTGCTTTCTTGTATGGCTTCTTGTTGGGCTTGTTCTTCTTTGGAGGGGCAGAACGCTTCTTGCCTTTATTTGGGGCTCCCTTTTTCGTACCATACGAAGAATCCACTAGAAGAACAGACTTTTCCTTTTTAATTGTGGCCTCATAATTAGTAAGCATATTGACCAACTCTTCAAGGGTGGCCTCAAGCTTGTTCATATTAAAATTAACCACAAATCCATCGAACGAGGCAGGCAAAGACAGTAAGAGAATATCAGTCGAGAGCTCACAAGGAATAACCAAGTCGAGTCCCACCAACTTCTCAATGAGCCCAATCATCCTAATACCATGCTCATGGACCGAAGTCCCCTCTCGCAAGCGTGTACTCATGAGTTCTTTAACAGTCGCATGTCTTTCTGAACGAGTTTGTACAGCATACAATTCTTTCAGATGAAGGCGAATGTCTGCAGCATTCACCGCCTCCTCGAACCTCCTCTGAAGTTCATTCGACATAGAAACCAACATATAGCTCTTAGCTTGGAGATCATGATCCCAATGTTTCTCAAGCTTATCTAATTCAGTCCTACTGATATCAGGAGCCGCTTCCTTAGGTGGCTTATTATCAAGCACATACGTAATCCTTTCGGAGTTCAGAAAAATCTTTAAGTTTCGAAACCAGTCATGATAGTTAGGGCCAGTCAATTTGTTTTGATCGAGAATGATTGAAAGCGGATTACGAGTAGAAATCGTAAATATACTGAAAATGAAAACAGATAAAGGTTACTGATAATTTTAAAATAATTCTAAGATATAAAATATGGATTTCATTTTATAAATTACCCTCCCACTATTTTGACATTTTCACCACCCTCTGATGAAAAAGAGAAATCGAATTTCCTTAGTGGGCACGTAGAGTCCAATTAGCCAATTATAATCCCGAATAATATCAGTCAATTATAATTTCTAAAAGGTAGAGTCCAATTGCATCCCTATGCAACCTCCACGTGTTTTGCTTCACGTTTAATAAGGACCCAATAATATGACGTCGTTTATTTTTACGTGTCAAACCAACCCATCAATATTGAACTGTAGTGGACGGTCGCCATGAGTTCCCCCAATAATATGATCCGAAGTCATGGGAGTTCCACTCAATTCACATCATATGTCCGATGGAAGTCACAGCTTTCCGGCGTACATGCCTCCCCAATAATATGAGCCAGACACTGTCCGCGGGTAGCGATCAACATGCAACCACGGTTGATGGAAGAAAAGGAAAAATTAAACTCTTTTAATTTTTACTTTTTCGATTTGATATAAATTTTGAATCATATTCAAAATGAGGGATTTTAATTTTAAAATTGTCTCATCATTTTAATTTAAAATTCGCGTGCCACGAGTTTGTATGTTTGTCGGATTCATGCAACTATATTATTTAATAATATACATACATGCATACTACTATATATCACATATATCATAATTTGACATTCAACAATAAATAAAGATGATCGATCGCCAACACTATTAGATCCATGTGAGCCATAGATGGATCATGGTCCAAACCTAGGTGAATGCAGGGATGCAAATGCAACTATTACAAGAGCTTCTAATATTTTACATTCTTCGTCTTGATCATCGGGCCCACCATCTTCCAGTCTTGATCTCTTACTATTTCTAATATTACATTTAAATAGCCATGGCACATAAGGGATACATCTCATGGGGTGGGAACGGACCATAAATCAGGTCCACTTTAATAATATCAAATATTAAAAAAAACGAATAAAACAGTAAAATATCCTAACATAAACATAACATATTGTTCAAAGCTCTCGATCATCCTTTATACATTTAATATCAAATATTAATATCAATTTAATTAAACAATTTAATTAATTGATAAATCATATGTGGGGACCCGGACGCTAATTCATTCCTTAATCGTTTTTAGGAATAATTCCAACAATTATAATAAACAGGGTCTAATTTTTTTTTTTTTAAAATACAAAGCGGAAACGTAATGTAATTAAATTCAAATTACATATTAAACATAGCATACAATTATTGTATGATCTACAATAATCCAACTAGGTTCAACTACAAGTCAGTGCTGAATCCTAAGTTGCTTCAAAGCCCGGATCTCCACGCTATCTAATCCAGCCTCGTACTCTTCTTGACCCTGATCCTAGCCCACCTGTTGCCATGCACACATACAAACAAGACAACAGCCGGATAACTTCGGTGAGATATAAATATCCCAGTATAAATCATGTATACATGCAATCATATAAACAATATAAAAGCATAAGACAACAAATCCAACATGTACCAACATCAGAACATGAAT
Organism: Primulina eburnea; assembly: GCF_022965805.1. NCBI lineage: Eukaryota > Viridiplantae > Streptophyta > Magnoliopsida > Lamiales > Gesneriaceae > Primulina > Primulina eburnea. Next base: position 29,644,315 of record NC_133108.1, read on the forward strand.
CAATACCATACTCGATCATGTTCTAAACATGTACCCTAATCAGGAACATAATCAATATCAAGAATAACTCCTATTCTAAACCTGTACCAACATCAGGAACAACAAGGAATATGAACCATATTCAGGAACATAATCAACATCAATAAATATAAATCAATATAATTGTCACTCAAACTCGTGACTCCACGTTTTAGACTAGACTCAGTCCAAGCCTAGGGATCCCGGTTTCTAGACATTGGCATTCCATATCGACCAACAGTAATAGAAAAGACTCCAGTTCTATCCACGTCGATATAGTATCGATCACCAGTAATAGAAGAAGCTCTGTTTCTATCCACATCAGTATAGTATCGATCACCAGTAATAGAAGAAACTCTGATTCTATCCACATCGATATAACATCGATCAACAGTAATAGAAGAAGTTATAATTCTATCCACATCGATACAGTACTGGTCACCAGTAATAGAAGGAGCTATAATTTTATCCACATCGATAGCCAATTATCCAGTGACAGACTATGGCACTTCCGCCAATACAATATCTCATGACATCGTGCAATGTGCCCGTGGTGATCCCACCACTATCAGGCACTTCTGTCATAAGACTACTTGTCTAACACCTGTCATCTATATTTCAAGAGAACAAGTATATCAATCAATTCATTGCAAATGTCAATGCAATAAAATCAAGTATGTGATTTAGGGAAACTCAAGCCAAACCTTACTCGAGTTATGCAATCACAACTCAACATTAATTTATACCTTTATCTTCTCGCTCAGAAGAAGAAGAAGAAGTTCCGACTCTATCTCGGTGCATTCCCAATCTGGTGATAACAACACCGAACATATATAATATCAATAAACAACTCAATTAAATACCTGTTCTGATCAATAATCAAATCAAAACACATAATCTGATCGATGTTACTTGAGATACAATCTAATCCATATCGACAATATCACGATATAATCGAAATCACTACTGAATCTGATCAATATCAATTCAACTGATGTTTTGACGGAATAACAATACAGTCTCGATAACCCCGTCAATTCAAACATCACAGATATAATACCAGAATTCGTACTCAGTATCAGTAGGAATCATAGTCTCAATGATGACATAAATCTGATATCAATTCTCAGTCAATTCGACTCCGAAAATCATAACAATTACATAATCAATCTGTTTCTCAATCTGACTTCGATTCTCTGATGTCTAACATGACAAGAACATCATATATGAATCTTATTCAATTCTGACAATAGTCTAATTTCAAAATATGTCAAAACGTAGCAAAACTTACGTCCAGTTATAGCCTACGTTGATAGGAACTCGGTACTGTACTCAGATTCAAAATCTGACGGACGGATTGAAATAAAAAGGCGTAAGGATTTTCAATACATATACATGAACCTTTTCTCGATTCTTTTTTCTGAATTCTGAGGAACGAACTTGATTTATACATATATATATCCAACTTGCATGATAGAGAAACGTGGCACATTTTCATGTTTTTCGCTCGGCGCTCGGGCGGTCAAGAATTACCGCCCGGGCGCCGAACCTTCTGCCCAGATTCTCATCTTATCATCCTCTCACGCTCGGGCGGTCAATAACTACCGCTCGGGCGCGAGACATTCTGTCCAACTCCCTTCTTATGGTGCATTGGCGCTCGGGCGGTAACTTTCTGCCGCTCGGGCGCCAATAGTTCTGTACAAAATATGCATAAATCATATGCTTTGTTTAATCTGATCTCGGAATGGCCAGATCATAATCATATCCATTCATAATCAATGAATTATATCAGATTAATAGAATCAAAACCTCGGGCATTACATCATATATCTAATAATTTATCACTAACCACCATAATTATTAAAGGATTTAATAAATTAAATAAACTCTTTTATTTAATTTCCAATTAAATCAATAATAATTGATTTCTTGTAAAAACTCATTTTTACTATAAATAATTAAAATCATATTCTAATTATTTATTGTACAAGAAAATTATAAATTTTCCAAAAATTAATTTTCCAAAATAAAAAATCGAACCAATTTTCCAAAATATCTATTTTACCCAAAATTTTGAAAAATCAAAAAATTGCACAATGGGCCCAAACAATTCAAGCCCACCAATCAGAACGCTTCTCGAGACGATCCGGGGCAGTCGCCCCCGCTGCCGCCCGCTGCCCGAACGTTTCGGGCAGTGGCGGTATTCCTGTGCGCGCAAGCGCGATTAGGCGCGCGAGGCGCCGCGTGCGGCTGCTCCGCACGCTGCGCGGCGCTGCGCGCTGCATGCGGACACTCCGCAAGCCGCGCCGCGCCGCGCGCGTTGGACGCTGCGCGCTGAGCGCGCTGCCCTGCGCGCACTTCCCTGCGAGCGGGTCTGCCCGGAACAGTTCCGGGCAGATGCGAAATTTTATTTTTTTTGTTTTTCGAAAAAAAAATAATTTTATGTTGCATCAATTTTTCTGAAAATTTTCTTGTGCGGTTAGAAATAAATTATTCAATATAATTTAAATCATACGATTCAGAAAACCTGGCTTTTATACCACTGTTGGATCTCGGTTTTCTACGCGTTCAAACGCAGCGGAAGTTTAAAATTTTTATTTTATTTTGAAAAACAAAATAATTATGCTTTGGACGCACGTATGATTTAAGAAAATATTCATAGGATGTTTAGAAAATTATACCTTTTGTGAATAAATCACTGGACTCCAACTAATCCGGTATAAACGGATTAGCTCTTGTTGATTCCCACGAACTTTCTTCGATGAAATCCTCCTATCAAGTCCACGACTAGATAGTATGTTCCTCTTTCAAATTGCACTAGAGAATGAGAAAGATATTTTGCGTAGGAGAGAAAATTGAGAGACGGCTCAATATTTTTCCTTCAAAAATGTGGTGGCCGATTTCTTCTTTTCTTTTGAGTGGAGGCTCACGTAAGTGATGTGTTGGTGGCTAGGTTTAGTGTTTTCAAGTATTATTTACAATAAAATAATAACCTAATTACATAATTAACATTAATGAGCTTGATTTAATTAATTGGGCTAGTCCAACTAAATTAATTAATTCAATCAAGGTCCATTAAAACTTTAAATTATTTATTATGTTGGACTTGTACTCCTACAAGCCCATTAAACATAATACCCACCATATTTAATTTATTAATTAATCAACTCAACTTTTGAGCTTAATAAATTAAATACATTATAAATTCAACACTTGAATTTATTATTTAAATTATAAATTCAACTCCTTGAATTTTTTTTATCACCTCCAAAATTTGATATTTAATGAACCCAACATTTGAGTTTAATAAATTAAATTCTCAAATTTATAAATTCAACTACTTAAATTTATTCTCTCAAAATTTAATTATCATAAATTCAACTCCTTGAATTTACTATATAATATAAATTCAACTACTTGAATTTATTCTCTCAACGGGAACAAACAATCCAGTACTTCTGTGACCCTCAATGGTTCAGGGATACAGCTAGCCGTGGGTTCACAACTCTTTGTGATTCAGGACATAATCCTTTATTGGAGTTTACCCTAGTTAGCCCCATTCTTTTCATCAACGCCTTGATCAAGAATGTCAGAACTCATTTCTGATTGCACCCATCAGATCATGGTAAGAGCGTCTAGTAGCATCGCACCATGATCCCCTAGGTATCACCGATAGTGCCTGCAAGAACCAGTCGATTATGATTAACGTACAGTACGGTCCCTTCATCTCATATATCCCGATCGAATCTGCAACCATTGGTTCATCGAGGGTTGCATATTAATTCGATAACTATGTGATAACTATAATAATGGCATCGCGTGTACTATTTGAGAACTCCTCCTCCAATGTACATCTCGTACTCTGGCCAGAGATTCCATGCACTATTATTTCATTAGATCACATAGGATATACACACCCGTAGGTGAGCGGTGAATCCCCGACTACAATGTACTGGCTCCTATATGTGTCGCAATTGTACCCAACCTCGTCACCTGATGACTCTCTTGGAGCCGGTAAACGAGTCAAAGCACAGCCCTAGCATATAAAGCCTCAGTGTTGTCCCGGGTCGTAAGGACTAATGGTGTACAATCATAACCATGGACTTATCCTCTCGATGAATGAAAACTACTTGGAAAGTCCGAGGGAGGGTTGTTCGGTATAATCATCATATGACTATTCATCTGCATGTTTGGACATCTCTATGCCCTTACTAAGAAACGCAGTACACGACATCACAGATGCTAGTCTCGAGCTCAAGCGAACTTTATCCATGTTTTAGGCGGCTGAATCGATTAGGAACGAATTTAGATCATACAGTATTTACAAACGAGTTTCAACATCGAATTACGATTCATTTGTATTAAAGTATAATCAAGGTCTTTATCTATGTTTGATAACATGGGTATACAGATAAAGAAATAACAAACCATGAAATAATGAATTATATTAAAATAAAGATTGTTTATTACACTTGAGTCAATAAAATCCCTAGCCAACAGTTGGCTTGCAGGGCATCTACTCTAACAGTTAGGGGATGGTTTTACACAAGATTTAGGGTCCTAATAACACACCAAAAACGTTGCACAAACTGAAGAAAAGTTGCTGGAACCGTAAGAAAAGAGATAAGAAACGGGAGGTTGGGTTGGATTGTACAACTCAAGGAACTTGGGTTCTATGCATGGGGTCACGGGACTTTGGTCAGGGCTGGCTGGGGCTCGAGTATGGTCAGGGGTGAGGGCCTGGTAGAGTCCTAGGGGGCCTGGGCTCGCGCTAAGTTGGGTGGAGAAGAGTCCTCACGAGGAGGGACTCTTCACGCGCAGCAGCTCTTCGTAAAAAAAAAGAGGGCTCGCTCTTGGGGCGGGGGCAAACCAGGAGGGTCCTATAGGGTCTAAGGTGATGTGTAAGGGCTGAGCTAGAGGCTGGCGCGGCTGGGTCGCTGCTGGCTTGAGGAAGAAGATGGAACCGTGAGAGGAACATGAAACACGCACAGCTTCTGGTTATGATTTCAAGGGGTTTGATGCAGGGGTTTAAGGGGCTGGGCTGGGTCTGGGAGTGGTCCAGGGAGGGTTAGGTTCATGAGAGGTCGGTGGTTAAGGGCTGGAAGGATCCTAGAGTCACTAGGAATTATATGCGTGAGAGTCATCCAAAGTGCAGGTTCTGAAGTCAAGTTCCAGAAGTGTTTTGGTCGGGCCATGCATGGTTTTTCGGGCTGGGCTTGCACAGTAGGGTCCCTAGGTGAGTTGGCTAGGTTTTGGCTCAAGGTGGCTTGGGCGTGGCTCGATTAAATTAGGAGATGGCTCGGGGTGTTCGATAAGGTGTCAAAAACAAAAATTAAAGAACTAAAAATAGAACCATGGGTCCACGGGGGTGGCTCATGACTTGGAAGGGTAGAATAATCTTAAAAATACTATGTTTAAAATTTGGGAGCAAAATAACGAGTTTTGGATTTATTCGGGATTTAATCGCCGCACGAAACGCTAATTAACGAGTTAATTGAAAAGCCTAGTTTTAGCCCTTATAAAATCATGAAAAATTAGGTTTAAGCTTAAATAATTATTATGAGTTTAATTTTTTAATTTGGGAATTTTATATGAAATTTTGGTTTAATTCGGGATTAAAACACATTAAAACGTTATATTTAAAGATAAATTTAGGAGTCATCGAATTAAGCTAAATAAAAATATGAGAAAATTCATGTAAGCTTAAATATTTATTTGGGTATGTTATAGTCAATGAAATTAGAAAAAGTCAAAAACGGAAAATTTTACGTCTAGGGGTAAAACGGTCTTTTTACAACTAGGAATTAGTAAACGTCATGGCAGTGCCTTATATGGTGTTTTATATGCTAATTTGATTGTTTCAAATGTTCATGAATTTTTATGATGTTGATTTAAAACGTTTACGGCATTTTATGATTTTTATATGTTAAAACGTTTATTTTAAATGTTTACGGATTTTTAATATGCTAAAATCTTTATTTTAAAATGTTTATGGATGTTTATGATTTTTAATATGCTAAGTTATGATTTTTAAATGTCTATGATTTTTATGATATAAATATGTGCATTTAAAAGACATGTTGCATGCTTGGTTTAAAAAAAATGATAGTATATGCATGTTTTTATTAAGTAATGATAACGTGTTGAAGGATGTGAAGGGATTGTGACTACTGAATATGTTGGAAATATCGTGAGGGTTATGGTCCTAGTGGGAGCCCGACGATCGTGTTTCCGTTAATACGAATACGAATACGATGAATATGATTGGAGATGTCGTGAGGGGAGAAGGCACCAGAGGGAGCCCATTTATGGAAAAGGCCCCAGAGGGAGCCCCGACGATCGTATTTCCAATGCCATGATATGTTAATTCGTAGGCCAGGGCCCAGTTGACCGGTGAGGGTGTTGCTGGTGTCCCCCGCCGCCCAGTACTGTGGTTTTCTTTAGATGGATCCATCGTCCAATATGTTTAAGAATACGAGTCACAATCACGATTTGAATTCAACAAACACGAACATGAACATTAATACGAATATGAATATGGATACGAATATGGACATGAATATGAATATGTTTAAGTGATATGTTTATGTCTTTTGAAAATGTTTTTATGCATCATGAAAATGTTTACAAAAATGTTTATGTTTATGCATCTTCATGAAAATGATATTTTAAAGTACAAGTATTTTTCACTGTTATATGTTAACTGTATTACGTATTACTCGTTATCAAGGATATGATGTGTTGAGTCTTTAGACTCACTAGGTGTGATTGATGCAGGTGATTATGATGATTATATTTTTGGAGGTCTTGATGGTTGATCTGACTGGACTGAAGGTGCACATAACCCGAGGACCGAAGCTAGTTTTCCGCACTAGTCTTGATTTATGATTTTAAATGATGTTAAAGATATTTTTTTACTGACAATTTATTTATGAGTAGTTTTTGAGAGGTTATAGTATGGGCTATACTATTCAAATGTTAGATGGTTGATTTATTTTAAAATGATGTCAAAAATATTTTATGTAATTTTTGGTGGTTCGGCCGATGCTAAGTGAGGTTTTAAAAAAAAATAATTTCTAGTACGATTTAAGAAAACGAGTAACACCAACTTCTAGTACTTCTTCCACAGACATAAGATACACCTCAAGATTGACTTGGTCAACCACTACTATCTTGACAAATTCTTCTTCATTAGTTTGAACAAAAAATGCTTCTACAGACTATGTCTCAACATTCGTATAAAGGCCCAGAAATTTGTGCTTGAAATTTTGCGGCAAATTAAAAATTTTCTTTTTAAATATAAAAATGTCTCATTCATAACTAAACCGATAAGCAAAGTTTGATATTCAAAAGTGGCAGCGGAAGGAAATATTTGTTTGCAAAAATAACAATTTAAAAATATCCAACATTGATAAAAATGTTTGCATAAAGCGGTAAGTGCTGTAATGAGGTCCTCGGGTGCCACTACTGCCGACCCAAGCTGGCTCACTGGTCCCCGCACTCGGCCCCATGCTCATCAGCACCTACAACAATCAAGTCTAGTGAGCCTAAAGACTCAGCATGCATATATCGTAGATAACGAGTAATGCTATATTAAAACTTGCATGGGATAAAATATCATGTTATGGGGCATACTGAAAATAACTTGAACTGAGCAATTATAATACGTGCATATCTTGAACTGAAAAAGATCATAAGAAAAAATGTTTGCTCCTTGGAGCCCTGTACTAAAATAATATGAAATAATTTTCTGTTGACATTATGGTCTACGCATGTGGCCTCTGCACTGAACTGAACTGTCCGATCACTGGCGACCGGGGTACCAAACTGAACTGATCGGTCACTGGCGACCGGGTGGTACCAAACTGAACTGATCGGTCACTGGCGACCGTGTAAAATAATACTCCCATGATAGTAAATTGACAACAAGCAATATCGCATAAATCTAAAAAATAAGTATTTTCTATTTTATGCACGTAATAAAATTAAATGGCAAAAAGAAATATCATGTATTATTTTACCAACAGGATTGGATCGTCCCCAGGCTCGCTGCGACCTAAATATGACATGAAAAATATGCAATAGATTTTTCTTGACCAAACTATGCAATTAAGTTTGAAAATGCGACAATTACTACCAACGACTTCGTATTTAATCATGACTCCGAACCAACGCGAACCAACACTGAACCAACATAATGTCATGATTAAAATACGCTTAAAATTATGAATTTATGCTCCTAAAATGATGAGGGTCGAAATCTAGGTGAAATGGAGGCCAAAACATGAAATGCTCTTTCGAGAGTAAATTTGGCACATCGCACCGTAAATTCTCGTACGACTTCAAAAATAATCTGAATCACAAACGGCCAAAAACGTGGCCTTCCTAACTCGATTAGGAACTGTCCAGTCCAAGGCCATAGGCTAAAAGACAACCAAGAATTCGAACGTGCCTCCGAACCGTCTCAGCAAGTTGCTGTCAAATTCCAACAGCAGCAACTTCGCTTGCATCGCGTCGTTTGCGAGACTTTTGGCCATTGGGGCTTAAACCACTGACCAGAGCCTCTCCAAAACATCCCAAGGAATGATTTGAACCATGGCTAAGGGCCCTAAGCCAGCCACAATCCGAACCACACCAGAAACACGACCACACCGCTAGCTGAGAACGAAATCCGCCCGCTTGGGGGGTTCCGCTTCGTTCGTTGTCTTGTGTCGTTCCAGTGACCATTTCATTGACCATGGCACGATTTAGACATCCAGTGGTAGGGTATGAACCGTGACTAAGGGCCATAGCCCAACCAAGATTCATACCATTCCACGAAACTCGAAGCACAAGTTCTGTCAAAAACCGAAGGGCCGAGAAGGGGAGGGGGTTGTTCTTGCTTTTGATTTAAAAACCGGCGCACCATGGACCAAGCCACCAAAAGGGTGACTTAGTCATGTCTTAGACATGCTAGGGAAGTGATCTAATTATGGCTATAGGCCCTTGGGGCAGCCAATATCAGATCCTTTCTCCTTTGACAGCACACACAGAATTTCGAAACATAAATGGCAAGGAAGAGAAGCTGTTGTTATTTTCGATTTCTGTCATGCATGGGGCTTGTTTGAAAGGACCATCACAGTCTTGACACACCCTAGTATGTGTCTAGATGTAGCCTAGTGAGCCTGGAATCGAATCATCCACCTGAAACCACAAAACTTGAGAAAACCGTGAAACTGCCATGAAAGTCGAAAAAAAATATGCACATGCATTTCGAAAGGCTTGATGTATATTTCGGTTTTCTTGTATAAAATCATGTACAAGTGCTGTTTAAAAATAATAGTAGGACTTGATTGAAGAGCAAGAAAGATTATAAACATGCCTGGTTTGTTTTGAAAGAAAACGAAAGAAATACACGACGTGACGCGGAGGAGACTGGAGCGCTTTGCTTATCTTTTCTTTTACTCGATTTCTCTCCTATTTTTCTATGGCTCCTCACGGTTTCTTGGCTAGTTTTTCTTCTGAATATGCTCTGAATTTCGAGATTGGGGGAGAGGGAAATGTCTAGGGAAGAGTATGGGAAGTTGCAAGATAAAAAGGAGAGAATAATTCTTGTTATCTATTTAGTTTGTGAGAATAAGGAATGATAATGATATGATTTGATTTGAGGGATAATTTGTGGGGTGCATGGCCGATTTCTAGCTTAATAAAGTGAGGGAGGATAATGCTTAATTGTTAATTAGTGGTGGTTAAAAATGGAGAGGAATTATCTCCAAGAAAAGATTAAGGAAAGAAATAAAATGAATGAGTTGTCAAAATCATTTAAATCTTAACAACGGTGGCCGAAAATCTTAAGAGAATAAAGGGAAATTATTTCTTAAATATTGAATTTTAAATCTTTAATGTTTTATCTACTCAATAAATATTTTAGAGAATTTAAGGAATTAATTATTGAGCTTTATTTACTACTTATCTCCACTTATTTAAATAATTCCTTAAACCATTTTTTTTTACAATAAATTTACTTATTATTTATCTTAAATAAATTTTAGAAATTTTTTTCTTACTAATAAATTTTATCTCTTTACTCCAACTCCGGTCCGGTCCTCACTGAAATAACTGAAAAGAAAAAAAATCTAAACTACTGAATAAAATAATTAACTTCAAAGAAAGCATTTAAATACTCATGCAAATGAAGTTAATTTAATTTAAAATACTAGAATTATGCATGACTTATACGTAGACTGATGTACGGGTTCTACAATCCTCCCCCCTAAAAAGAAATTTCGTCCTCGAAATTAAAACTCACCGAATAACTCGGGGTAACGATCTCTCATCTCCGGCTCAGACTCCCATGTAGCTTCCTCTTCAGAATGGTTAAGCCATTTGACTTTAACTCGCTTAACAAGCTTGTTCCGAAGCTTCTTCTCCTGTCTGTCTAAGATCTGCACTGGTCTCTCCTCATAAGACAAGTTCGGAGTAAGCTACTACGGCTCGAAATTCAGCACATGCGAAGGATTTGCCATATACTTCCTCAGCATGGAGACGTGGAACACATTGTGTACTCCGGCCAGATTCGGCGGAAGAGCCACACGATAAGCTAGCGTCCCAACTCTGTCAAGGATCTCTAATGGTCCAATGAATCTTGGACTGAGCTTCCCTTTCTTGCCAAATCTCATGACACCCTTCATAGGTGCCACCTTCACGAAGACATGGTCACCGACCGCAAACTCTAGGTCTCTCCTCCTCTGATCTGCATAGCTCTTCTGTCGACTCTGAGCAGTCCTCATCCTATCATGGATCTTGACTACTACATCGGTAGCCTGCTGAATAATCTCTGGACCCAACTCTGCTCTCTCTCCTACTTCATCCCCATGAACAGGAGATCTACACTTACGGCCATACAATGCTTCATACGGAGCCATACCTATAGACGACTGGAAACTGTTGTTATAGGTGAACTCTACCAATGGTAAGTTCGACTCCCAACTCCCAGAGAAATCAATGACGCAAGCACGGAGAAGATCCTCCAAAATCTGAATGACTCGCTCTGACTGTCCATCTGTCTGCGGATGGAAAGCTGTGCTAAACAGCAGCTTCGTACCCACTGCCGAATGCAAACTCTTCCAGAATGCGGAAGTGAATCTAGGGTCTCTGTCAGATACGATAGAAACTGGAATACCATGAAGTCGGACTATCTCCCGGATATATAACTCTGCATACTGAACCATGGTGAAAGTCGTCTTAATAGGCAAGAAGTGGGCTGACTTGGTAAGACGATCTACAATCACCCAGATGGCATTCGATTCTCTGGCTGACCTCGGCAATCCGGTCACAAAGTCCATGGTAATATTCTCCCACCTTACAATCGGGAATGGGAAGAGGCTTGAGCAAACCTGCTGGTCTCTGATGCTCCGCCTTCACTAACTGACAGGTCAGACACTCGGACACAAAACATCTGATTTCTTTCTTCATCCCAGGCCACCAATACAACAACTGCAGATCTTTGTACATATTCGTACTCCCAGGGTGAATAGAGTACGGCGACATGTGGGCCTCTGATAAGATGTCTGCTCGGATAGAATCACTGCTAGGAACCCATATCCTGTCTCGGTACCTCACAATACCGTCGCTGACTGTTTACAAGACACTGCCCTTGGCTTCATCTCTCTTCTTCCACCTGTGCCCGTTGCTCATCTGCTGACTGACCGCTGCGAATACGGTCAAGAAGAGAGGACTGAATCGTCAAAGTAGATAGACGAGGAAGTCTACCTTGAGGATATGACTCTAGATCAAACCTCTGCATCTCAAGCTGAAGAGGTCTCTGAATCGTCAAATGAGCCAATCACTGCGACTTTTCTGCTCAGTGCATCTGCAACTACATTAGCTTTACCCGGGTGGTAGCTAATGTCACAGTCATAGTCTTTCACAAGCTCCAACCAACGCCTCTGACGCATGTTCAGCTCTTTCTGCGTAAAGAAGTACTTGAGGCTCTTGTGGTCGGTAAAGATCTGGCACTTCTCTCCATACAAGTAATGCCTCCAAATCTTCAAGGCAAAAACTACTGCGGCCAACTCTAGATCGTGGGTAGGGTAATTCTTCTCGTGGATTTTCAGCTGTCGAGAAGCATATGCTATCACCTTCCTATGTTGCATCAAAACTGCACCTAAACCGAGCTTCGAAGCATTGGTATATAACACAAACTCACCGGGCCCTGACGGCATGGCCAATACTGGTGCTGAGATAAGAGCTTGCTTCAAAGTATCGAAGCTCTTCTGTACACTCCTCGCTCCACACATACTTCACATTCTTCTTTGTCAGTGCTGTGAGGGGAACGGCAATAGAAGAGAATCCCTTAATGAACTTCCGATAATATCCTGCTAGCCCAAGAAAACTGCGGATCTCAGATGCATTCTGCGGCACAACCCAATCTCTGACTGCAACGACTTTCGCTGGATCTACCTCAATGCCACTGCTAGAAATAATGTGGCCTAAGAACGCCACCTTCTCTAACCAGAATTCGCACTTACTGAACTTTGAGAATGACTTGTGCTTCTGCAAGGTCTGCAGCACTGTGGTAAGATGTCTGATGTGATCCTCCTGATTCTTGGAGTAGACGAGAATGTCGTCTATGAATACTATCACGAACTAGTCGAGGTACGGCTGAAATACGCGATTCATGAGATCCATGAAGATCGCTGGCGCATTCGTCAGACCGAACGGCATCACAAGGAACTCGTAGTGACCATAACGAGTCCTGAAAGCAGTCTTGGAAACATCAGCATCTCTCACTCTCAACTGGTGATAACCTGAACGCAGATCAATCTTGGAGAAAATCGAAGCTCCCTGCAACTGGTCAAACAGATCTTCAATCCTCGGAAGTGGGTATTTGTTCTTCACTGTAACCCTGTTCAACTCCCGGTAATCAATACAAAGCTCATAGATCCATCCTTCTTCTTAACAAACAAGACTGTCGCGCCCCAAGGTGAAAAACTCGGGCGAATGAACTCCTTGTCGAGTAGTTCCTGAATCTGCTTCTTAAGCTCTGCCATCTCTGTCGATGCTAATCGGTACGGCGCTTTAGATATCGGAGTCGTACCTGGCATAAGCTCGATGGAAAACTCCACCTCTCTCTCGGGTGGCATACCAGAGACGTCTTCGGGAAAAACGTCTAAGAAATCTCTGACAATCGGAACATCTGAGGCTGACTGGTTGGGTTCCTCGGGGACCGATACAAAGGTTGCTAGGAATGCCCGACACCCTCTATGCATGAGCTTCTGTAATGCCCGAATTTTGATATAATATGGCAGTAGTTGTGATGGTTCTTGGCTTTACGTTATGATATGAATGATAATGATGTTATAGAACGGAATGGATAATGGATGGGTAGAATCAAAGGTTGAATTTGAGCTAAATAGGTAATGGAAGTGCAGAAACGATATGAAAAATGTGGCAGTAGTTGTGGTTTTTAGCATAATGTTTTGTATATTGATCCAATTGATGTGAGGCCACATTCATTAGAAAGATAAGACATAAGGCTATAACTTTCTTATTTTGAGTTTTGGTCAAATCATTAGGGAAGACGAGCCAAAAGCGCCCCGAAGTGTGTCGTGCGTATCGTCGTTCCTACAATGACACGTGTTGGGATAATTGGCATACTTTTTTTCTCAGACCTCTAAATTACCTGAAATTTGGGGAGATGCAAGCCACGACATAGGGCTACAACTTTGTAGTTTACCACTTTCGTAATTCTGAAGTTACAAATGCATTTTGGACAGAATACGGCGCGCCACTGCGCCAGAACCCGCGCGATGGCGCGCCCATTGCTGAAATTTTGTTGTTTGGGCAGTATGGTGTCGCGCCCCTGCACCAAAACACGCGCTATGGCGCCTAGCAGCATACTCAAAAACGTGTTTTGAGGTTTGGATGCTATATATTAGATTGGGGAATGATTTTTGTATCATTTCTTCTCATCATCATTTCTCTCCATCGTTTTAGAGCTAGGGTTCATCATTTCTCCTTCAATCCAATTTCTTCCAAGACATTAATCTTTGATTGAGGCCTTGATCTTTGCTTGGAGATTAGAAGTTCTTCTCCTCAAGAGTTTAGAAGCAAGGTAAGAAAGGTTATTTCCTTGGGTTAGTGATTGAAGGGAAAACAATGGGTTGTTTGGTTTGAATGTTGAGGTAAAGTTGTTAATATAATGATTAATGGTATTGTATGTATTGATATTTTGGAAAAGAAATGGAATTGTAGAGGAGCTAACCCTTTAGCACGCACGTCACGTGTTTGACAAAATGATTCAATGAATGTTTTTATGTCATATTACGGTTAAGAAATGATATCGATTCCTTCTTTACACAATTGTTGGGATTTGAGTTTTCTTGAATATCCAAATTGCGGATCTTGATTCGAAGCATTATTGAATTAATTATGAATTTTGAACAGAAACTACTCTGTTTTGATAGATGATCAAAGTTCTTGAGTTATAGTAGAATTCTGAGGTTCAAGACTTCTCACCTACACATTTCGATCTTCTTTTGGTAATATTTGAAAGGTATGTTACGGTCGGTAACATACGAGGTAAAAGTATCATTTTTTTTATTTTAAATTGAAAATTCGATGGCTTGATGAATTATTTGTGATTTGTTGATGATTGATCTTTTGAGATGAGCTTATTATGATATTGACTTGATGAGATTGAAATGCATCATTGCATTGCATATTGAGCCACTTTTCGATTCAGATTTGATATGACGGAGGTCACCTTGATATATTGATTTGTTGGACGTATGGGGATATAGTTGAGTTGGCATAGTCTATGCGGAGATCGCTGCTATGGCCTGAACACTCTCTATAGACGCACCATAGTCCTGGGATTGTAGAACACAGCACCTCACCTCGAGCGGATGAGTCGGTGGATGTTGCTGGGAGATTTTCTTCCCTTGGGTACCCTATGACCAGATGATTCACTTGATCTTGATATTTATTGATAGCCACAGCTTCTGATCATGCATTGCATTATATTGAATCTTTATGAATCTCATATGAACTATTTGTAAATTTTAATTCTCATATGTTATTGATTGTATCATACTGGGTTTATACTCACCGGCATGTCGGCTACCTCTTGTTTTCATGTGCTTGACGGTAGGTGAGGCAAGGCTTGTGATGCCAGAGTCCAGTTCCAGGCGAGGAGATACGAGTTAAAGTGGGATTCTCGGGTCTTAGGAGCTATGTGATGATGTTTGGATTTCTTTGGTTCACTACTTTATTTTGGCATGTTGAAAATTATATTTCAAACATTGGAGACAATTAAATTATATTGACGATGTTTGTGTGGATTTGTTAACTACAAATTATGTATTTTATTAAATCGTTTGGTTTGTTACAATTATAATTATTAGTATTAGATATCGGACCCGGGGCCCCACAGCTTCCTAGCCTGAACATATGGAATAATGCGCGGTAAAGGAAAGTACCTGTCCGGCTCAAATAAGAACTGCTCCATTCCAGGCGGTCGGACTAGAATTGATCTCCGCTGGAAGTCTATCAACACTCTGTTTCTCAATAGCCAGTCCATCCCCAGGATGATGTCAAATTCTGGCATCGGTAGCACGATCAGATCCGCATAAACTAGATTACTGTGCAGCTCAAGATCTATATCTCGGATAACATTGGTAGCTGTCATCTCCTCTCTTGACGGCAACACTACTGAAAAGGCTATGTCTAGCCCAATGGTCTTGATCTTGAGAAAGTTCGTAAAGACCTCCTAAATAAACGAGTGAGTGGCCCCTAAGTCTATCAAGGCCTTGGTAGTGGAACCAGATATAAAAATTCTCCCTGAAAGATCGGAACTCTAAGTTGAATCCAATTGTTACAAGGACTAAACTTATAGACATGCAAAGGTCAAAGTTCTTCTAACTTAAATCCCCAAAATAATTCTGAGTAGAGCATGCAATCCTATAACAGTTCTAAGTTCAAAAATCTTAATTCCGGTTTCCAAAACGCTGAAATTCGAATAATAACTTAAAGCTTAAAGGTACCTATCATCAACATAGTCTCCGGGTTCGTTTCCGTGGCATGGAGAGCAAAAACTCTGCCCTGGGTAGGCAGATTCCTCTAAGGGCACTGCAGCAACATGTGGTCTGGACTGCCACACTTAAAACACTCTCCTGAGCCAGACATACATACACCAGGATGGCGGCGTGAGCACCTGGGACAGACTGGGTGCTCAAAAGTCCTCGGGGCTGGGCGTCCCCGCTGCTGCTGCTGACCTCTGTTCCTAGGCGGCCCGTGGAAAGGCCTCTTGTTCTGCTGCTGGTGCTGATGAGGAGGAGGGCGGTGTGGTAACTGGACTGGGCGCTTGCCCTGGCGATCTCTCTCGATATCCCGCAGATCCTGCTCTGTGGCTAGGGCTTTGAGACAGCAATCTCATAAGTAGTAGGGTCAGACACCCTCACATCACGGCGCAAGATCGGCCGTAGACCCACTAGGAAATGCCTCATCTTGGCTTTAGCATCGTTCGAAATCAGGGGCACAAAATGACAGCCCCTCTCGAACTTTCGGATGAACTCTGTAACCGTCATATCTCCCTGTCTCAGACTCATGAACTCAGTGGTCAACCTGTTGCGCACTTCCTCAGCAAAATACTTGGAGTAGAAAACCTCCGTGAAGCGTATCCAAGTCAGTGTAGCCATGTTCAGGGCTACTGCTGCTCCTTCCCACCATAAGCGGGCATCTCCACTGAATAAGTAGGTGGCACATCGGACTCTGTCACATCTCCAAGTTCCATGAACTCGAAGATAACCTCGAGGGATTTGATCTATCCCTCGTCAATCATGGGGTCAGACGTCCCAGAAAACTCCTTCGGACGCATATTCATAAACCTCTCATACACAGCCTCGGGCCCTGTCTGCCTGGCTGCGGCAGCGGCAACGGCATTGTTCCCCGCAAACTGTGCGAAGAACCTGTTCATCCCAGCCAGCATCTGGGCATTCATATCAGGCGGAGGAGGTGGAGGTAAGTCTTCCTCCCGCCTATGATCCTCACCGTCTTAATGACGGCGCTCCTCGCCACCTCTCGGGCGTCAAACTTGGCGTCTAGGGGCATACTGTTCCATACATAACCCATACGTAACTAACATGCATAATTCCATAATTTATTTAAATTCAAATACTGAACAATAAAAATCTGGACGTAATACATATTTCATGAAGACATGCTGTTGAATAATCCATGCTTTCAATAAAATGCTGAAATGTAAAAACTTACAGACCGAAGACGTGACTTCGTGAGCTTCTCGTGGTCAGTAGTAGTGTAACCCTTTACAAGAACATAGGCTCTGATACCAACTATGAAGGCCCGAAAATTTGTGCTTGAAATTTTACGAAAAATTAAAAATTTTAAATAATAAAAATGTCTCATTC
The DNA here is from genome assembly GCF_022965805.1 of Primulina eburnea. Taxonomy (NCBI): domain Eukaryota; kingdom Viridiplantae; phylum Streptophyta; class Magnoliopsida; order Lamiales; family Gesneriaceae; genus Primulina; species Primulina eburnea. The sequence goes on from NC_133108.1 coordinate 29,661,741, forward strand.
ATAACTAAACTGATAAACAAAGTTTGATATTCAAAAATGGCAGCGGAAGGAAATATTTGTTTGCAAAAATAACAATTTAAGAATATCCAACAATTGATATAAATGTTTGCATAAAGCGATAAGTGCTGTAAATGAGGTCTTCGGGTGCCACTACTCCCGACCCAAGCTGGCTCACTGGTCCCTGCTCTCGGCCCCATGCTCATCAACACCTACAACAATCAAGTCTAGTGAGCCTAAAGACTCAGCATGCATATATCGTAAATAACGAGTAAATACTATATTAATACTTGCATGGGATAAAATATCTTGTCATGGGGCATACTGAAAATAACTTGAACTGAGCAATTATAATACGTGCATAACTTGAACTGAAAAAAAATCATAGTAAAAATGTTTGCTCCTTGGAGCCCTGTACTGATATGAAATAATTTTCTGTTGAGATTATGGTCTACGCATGTGGCCTCTGCACTGAACTGAACTGTCCGATCACTGGCGACCGGGGTACCAAACTGAACTGATCGGTCACTGACGATCGGGTGGTACCAAACTGAACTGATCGGTCACTGGCGACCGTGTAAAATAATACTCCCATGATAGTGAATTGACCACAAGCAATATCGCATAAATCTCAAAAGTAAGTATTTTCTATTTTATGCACGTAATAAAATTCAATGGCAAAAAGAAATATCCTGTATTATTTTACCAACAGGATTGGATCGTCCCCAGGCTCGCTGCGACCTAAATATGTCATGAAAAATATGCAATAGATTTTTCTTGACCAAACTATGCAATTAAGTTTGAAAATGCGACAATTACTACTAACGACTTCGTATTTAATCATGACTCCGAACCAACGCGAACCAACACTGAACCAATGTAACGTCATGATTAAAATACGCTTAAAATTATGAATTTATGCTCCTAAAATTATGAGGGTCGAAATTTAGGTGAAATGGAGGCCAAAACATGAAATGCTCTTTCGAGAGTCAATTTGGCACATCGCACCGTAAATTCTCGTACGACTTCAAAATAATCCGAATCACAAACGGCCAAAAACGTGGCCTTCCTAACTCGATTAGGCATTGTCCAGTCCAAGGCCATAGGCTAAAAGACAACCAAGAATTCGAACGTGCCTCCGAACCGTCTCAGCAAGTTGTTGTCAAATTCCAGCAGCAGCAACTTCGCTTGCATCGCGTCGTTTGCGAGACTTTTGGCCATTGGGGCTTGAACCACCGACTAGAGCCTCTCCACAACATCCCAAGGAATGATTTGAACCATGGCTAAGGGCCCTAGGCAGCCACAATCCGAACCACACCAGAAACACGACAACACTCCTAGCCGAGAACGAAATCTGCGCGCTTGGGGGGTTCCGCTTCGTTCGTTGTCTTGTGTCGTTCCAGTGACCATTTCATTGACCATGGCACGATTTAGACATCCATGGGTAGGGTATGAACCGTGGCTAAGGGCCATAGGCCAACCAAGATCCATACCATTCCACAAAACTCGAAGCACAAGTTCTGTCAAAAACCGAAGGGCCGAGAAGGGGAGGGGGCTGCTCTTGCTTTTGATTTAAAAACCGGCGCACCATGGACCAAGCCACCAAAAGGGTGACTTAGTCACGTCTTAGACATGCTAGGAAAGTTATCTAACCATGGCTATAGGCCCTTGGGGCAGCCAAGATCATATCCTTTCTCCTTTGACAGCACACACAGAATTTCGAAACATAAATGGCAAGGAAGAGAAGCTGCTGTTATTTTCGATTTCTGTCATGCATGGGCTTGTTTGAATGGACCACCACAGTCTTGACACACCCTAGTATGTGTCTAGATGTAGCCTAGTGAGCCTGGAATCGAACCATCCATATGAACCCACAAAACTCGAGAAAACCGTGAAGCTGCCATGAAAGTCGAAAAACAAATCTGCACATGCATTTCGAAAAGGCTTGATGTATATTTCGGTTTTCTTGTATAAAATCATGTACAAGTGATTTTTAAAAATAATAGTAGGACTTTATTGAAGAGCAAGAAAGATTATAAACATGCCTGGTTTCGTTTTGAAAGAAAACGAAAGAAATACACGACGCGGCGCGGAGGAGACGGGGCGCTTTGCTTATCTTTTCTTTTACTCGATTTCTCTCCTATTTTTCTATGGCTCCTCACGGTTTCTTGGCTGGTTTTTCTTCTGAATATGCTCTGAATTTCGAGATTGGGGGAGAGGGAAATGTCTAGGGAAGAGTATGGGAAGTTGCAAGATAAAAAAGAGAGAATAATTCTTGCTATCTATTTAATTTGTGAGAATAAGGAATGATAATGATGTGATTTGATTTGAGCGATAATTTGTGGGGTGCATGGCCGATTTAGTGGTGGTTGAAAATGGAGAGGAATTATCTCCAAGAAAAGATTAAGGAAAAAAATAAAATGAATGAGTTGTCAAAATCATTTAAATCTTAACAAGGGTGGCCGAAAATCTTAAGAGAATAAAGGGAAATTATTTCTTAAATATTGAATTTTAAATCTTTAATGTTTTATCTACTCAATAAATATTTTAGAGAATTTAAGGAATTAATTATTGAGCTTTATTTACTACTTATCTCCACTTATTTAAATAATTCTTTAAACTTTTTTTTAACAATAAATTTACTTATTATTTATCTTAAATAAATTTTAGAAAATGTTTTCTTACTAATAAATTTTATCTCTTTACTCCAACTCCGGTCCGGCCTCACTGAAATAACTGAAAAGAAAAAAAATCTAAACTACTAAATAAAATAATTAACTTCAAAGAAAGCATTTAAATACTCATGCAATGAAGTTAATTTAATTTAAAATACTAGAATTATGCATGACTTATACGTAGACTAATGTACGAGTTCTACAATTCGCTTATTTCACTGGTACATCCTCAGATATAATGACTTCTTTTTCTTGACAAATTTTACCAGACTGTCCAATTAATATGGATTCCTTAATTTGTTGTTGTGCATTGGATTGCACAACTTCATCAATGATAGCAAGGGAAATTTCCTTGAGTGATGGAGAAGATACTTCTACTGGAACTTGATGAGAGTCTACTGGCTCAAGTAGTTGATTATCATTCTCACAAAACATGGATTTCATTTGCAACGACACAAGATCTATATCCAGTTGATTTATCACTGTGATATCATCAAAAGCTATTGGGCCAGATGGATCATAGTTGGCCCGCCCTCTGTTCGGCACAAACTATAGTCAACTTCTGAATGCGCAAGATCAAGTGTAGTGCACAAAAACCAGCATACGTAAACCATGCATAATTATAATTGTTAATTTATTTAATTAAATATTTAGGTGATGCATGTATATGTTTAAATTATTTTAAATATGTATATGTTTATTTTTATGCAATTTAAAAAGTTTTCTCGAGTTTTAGCTTCTCGAATATTCGATTCCAAACCGGAAAAAGAGACCAGGGATGATATAGGTGCAAAAATTAAATGTTAAAATTTTATTTTAAGCCAATAAATTATTTATTTTATATGGTTTATGAAGTTTCTCATTTAAAGGTCAAATTTAATTTATCGAGTGAGATAAAGAGTGTTAAGTATTTTAATTAGCAAATTTTGAAAAATAAGATATTTAAATCCTTGCACTTGATATATAATATTTTTACAATTATTTTATGTCTTAATTAATTAGTTTGACTAGATTTTAAGTATTTTTAATATCTATTTTTCAAAATTGTGGGGTTTAATTATTGATCATGACATTTAAATTCTTAATAAAAATTATGATTTAAATTAAAATAACAATTTATTGTTTTTAAATATTAAAGTGGAGGATAAAGCCCTAGTTATCACTCACAACTAAGGCCCTGTGGGGACCCGGACGCTAATTGATTCTTGATCATTCTTGGGGAATAATTGGATCAATTAAATAAACTGGGTATAAATTTTTTTTATACAAATGCAGAATGTAATGGAATCACTTTGATATACATATCAAAAGTAAAGTACAAGTCTTGTACAATTACAAGACAATCAAACTGGGGTTCAACTGCTATATATCAAGTGCTGAAGCCTATCTACTTCTGATCCAGATCTCCACGCTAACTTGTCCTCTCTCATCCTCTTCTTGACCCTGATCTTGTCCCACATGTTGTCCTGCACACATACAAACACAACAACAGCCGGATAACTCCGGTGAAAATATAATCCCAGTATAAACAATGAATAAATGCAATCATATAAAAACATATATAAAAGCATATAACAGTTATCATTAACATGTATCAAATCTGAAAACATGAATGATATAAAACTGTAAATAAACTCGTGACTCGTCATCTCATACTCGACTCATCTCTAATCTAGGGATCCCGGTTCCTGGACATTGTCACATATATCGAATCTCAGCAATAGAAGTCGATCTATTCCTAATCAACATCGATATAATTCAATCATCCAGTGTCTTGGCATATTCGCTGAATACTTGGCATATCCGCCAATGACTAGGCATCTCCGCCCATGACTCAATACACGCTTTACTATAAATCAATAGACTAAGCATATCAATCTCATTAAATTGCAAACATCAATGCAATAAAGTAAAGTATGTGATTTTTGGGAAAACCAAGTCCAATCTGACTCGAGTCGATCTCCCGGTTAACACTGATTTATACCTTTCGTTCATCGGGTTATGGCTCTGTCGAAATCTCGAACTCGAAGCCTGTCAATACTCAATCTGGCAATGAATATCGAGGAATACCATATCCATGTATATCCCCAAACAATACCATATATAATTCAGAATTCAGTCTAATTCTGTTTCAACAGTAGAACAACACAATCTTAACATACCCAGCAATACAATATCAATCTCAATTCACAATCGATCAACAGACATATTCTGATATCAAATCTGTATAATCTCAATCAAATCAAATCTGATAAATCATAACAATTTCATACGGTATATGTTCTTCGGTCCGATTTCAATTATACGATGTCTACTATGTCAAGAACACCATATATCAATCATATTCGATTCCTTCAATAGCATATTTTCAATCATATAAAAACATGAGATATTTTATCACACGGAAATATGTTCGTATCTAAATTCTGACGGACGGATTTTACGCAAACTTCAAATTCCTAAAATAAAAGGCGTAAGGATTTTTCTGAAAGATTCTTGATTTCTCGCTAGTTCTGAAGGAATGCAACAATATATATATCTATATATATATACAACTTGCATGGTGAAGAAACGTGGCTTATTTTTCTTGCATTTCAGTCGGCGCTCGGGCAGTTACAATTTACCGCTCGAGCGCGAAACGTTCTGTCCGGATACTTGGCTTGTGGTGCACTGGCACTCGGGCGGTCATATTCTACCGCTCAGGCGCTAAACTTTCTGTCCGATTACTCATCTTGTTGAACACTGGCGCTCGGGCGGTCATTTTCTACCGCTCGGGCGCCAGATGTTCTATCCGAATATTACATAACTCATATGTTTTACTCAATCTGGTCTCGGAGTGGTCCAACTATAATCATATCAATTCATAATCAATAATCTCATATTAACATAATACAAATCTCGGGCATTACACGCCCACACACTAAACACACACTAGCCGCACACACTAAAAAAACTTGAGTTTTATAAACTTGTATAATAGTGTTTTTGGCTTCCTCTCCTAGCAGCCAACATCAACCGACCTTCGCCCTATTTACCCTGAGTATTTTCGATCCTTTTGATGCAAGAAAGCACAGTAAATTGTTCTCTGATCGGTCGATAATCCGTGTGTTTAAAATTCAAAGGCATGTCTAAACCATTCTTTGATGTATCGATCACGTTATATACTATATTTTGATATGAATTACGCAAGAAAATTTGTTAGTTTGATTATATGAATGGTAGAACGTTACCGATATCGTTTTCGACACAAAATACCTATGAACTTCCACGTTTTCTTAAGTTTCTCGATCGCAGGCTTCGCTGGACCGATCCGAAGGCATGCTGCTACATATGGTTCTGTTATGGGGTGTGTTTAGATGTTAATAATTTGTCCGAGATGGTTCGATAGTGTAAAGTCCAAGAATTAAATTTACGTAACCTGAATGCATGCAATCTAGGATTTTATTTAACTTTTGTGCTTATTTATTTTTATGCATTCGATGCATAATTATTGCATGATAAGATTCATTTCATGATCATTTTAAATGTTCACGCATTAGGGTTCCTAGATGCATTTCGCACTCGATCGAGGAACGGAGACCGGAGAATTATCAGAAAAAATTATTTTTATTACATGTTTAATTTTTATTTATTAATATAAGTTGTTTTAAGTGTATTTTTTTCAAGAAATGGACCTTGATGGCTATTTTTATCCCCCAGAGCATATTTTTAATCGATATGCAAATTTTAGCGATTCAGAGGACGTTTTGAGGGCTTGGGCGATATTTCAAAAAACGTACCAAAACAAAATATTTTTCGGGATTGTTATTGGGATGATAAGTTGGTTTTATTGATAAATGGGCTCAAAATCATTTTAAGCATTTTAGAAGTTAATTAAGGGCCCATTACTTAATTATTATATTATCTCAACCTAGTGTAATTAACCCTAATTCCACTCCATAAGCTCTCGGCCGCCCACCCCTTCTTCAACAACCTCTCCACGTAAATTTCAGCCGCCATTGAGGGGAAAAAAATCGGCTTCTCCTCTTTTCTTCAATAAAAGTTCATTCCCCGCTCCTCCGGCGCTTCCCCGACGCGTTCTTCGTCAATTTTTCGAGCATAATTCATCAAGGCACACATGTTTCTTCCTTTGTGCATCATATTATACAAAGTTTATGTTAGTTCTTGTAAAACCATCGATCTAGCTTGGTGTTAAAAATTTCTTTCATTTCTGTTGCAAACTCATGCATTCTTTTGATCAACTCACGTTTTTCTTGAATTTTTGCAAAGGGGCTGCCGAGTTCATGCTGTTATGAGACTAGGAACGGTGGTAAAAATTTGGTTTGCACCATTACCACCAGCTATAGCTTTTGGTAAAGCAGCAAGCACTCGGTCCTACAAACGTTAATACTAAAAGGGAAACGTATACATTTATGATGCAAGGAAATATGATATGATATGTTGAAAAGAAAACATTAAAGTTTATGAAAAACTATTTTAAATAAAAGTATTTTCATTGTTGCTTGTAAATGTATATGTATGATTTGTTATCATAAATTACTGAGTCAATAGACTCACTAGGTGTTATTGATGCAAGTGAGCATTAGATTGATATTGATGGAGGTCTTAATGGTTGATCTTGCTAGACTGAAGGTGCACACAACCTGAGAACCGTCGCTAGTTTTCCGAAAATAAAATAAGTTTATGATTTATGATTACTTAAAGATATTTATGACTTATGATGCTTTTGAGAGGTTTTTAAGAGGATGCTAGAGTTAAGTTTATTTTTGAAATAATGTTAGTTTAGGTTGGTTGATATTTCACGACTTTATGCTTTGAATTACTTTCTTTTGGATTTTTAAATTAATAGTTGGTTGAATTATTTTAAATTATACTAAATTATTTTTAAAATATATATCTGTATATACATAGTAGTTTCGGTCGAATACTTGGAAAAAAATATCTAGTACATTTTAAATAAAAATGAGTAGTAGACATTTCAATCAGAAACCTCCAAGGAAGTTGAGACCACTCCCTATTCTCGAGTGGAAATGGGAGAACATTTCCATGGACTTTGTAACAGGGCTACCGAGGACAGCTGGAGGATATAATGCCATTTGGGTGATAGTTGATCGGCTCACTAAATCAGCACACTTTCTATCGACAAAGAAGACTTTCACCATGACTAAGTACATAGAGCTGTATATCAGAGAGATAGTTAGAATGCATGAGATTCCAGTGTCATCGTGTCAGACATGGATCCGAGGTTCACGTCTACATTCTGGAAGAGTCTACATCAGGCATTGGGTACTAAGCTGCTATTCAGTACTGCCTTCCATCCTCAGACAGATGGACAGTCAGAGAGGGTGATTCAGATATTGGAGGACCTACTCAGAGCTTGCATGATCGACTTCTAGGGCAGCTAGGATTCGAAGTTACCTCTCATGGAATTCACGTGCAACAATCAATTATCAGGCATCTACTGGTATGGCTCTGAAGGATCGTTTGCTCAACATCTTTGGGATGCTTCAAACAAAATATTCTCCAATGAGCTGCAATAGCTCGTGTTCTAAGAATATTAACACCGACGAATTTAATCGAGTTTGGTTAAAAACCAAGCGGAAGAAACTCGAAGTAATCCTTCGTGAAGAAGACTGTTAAATTAGAAAGCATTTTATCTTACGTAAACTGAATAACCGAAAAGAGATAGATTAGTTTTTAAATTCATCAGTTCAGTTATGGTGACAACTGAACTAATGGATACTCTAACTGATCCAAACAATTTGAAAACAATATTTAGACAGTTAAATACATAAGATATTTTTATGGATATTCGGAGACTTTAACTACTCTACGTCACCCCTTCTACCGCCTCGGATAGGATCCACTAGAAGACTTTGATTTATACAATTCTTTGTACAAACCCACTCAGCTAGGACTTACCCACTGCCTAAACTAAACTCCTAGACTTAGATTGAAGGCATCACTTTTCAGTCAATACTACTTTAATGTCTATGTGAGAAAGACTACATACACAAGTTTAACGTCTTGTGCAACACTGTATCTGAGTGGTTGAGAATGTTTGTGTGTGTGAGAACTGAACACGGATGTTCTCTCACACTGAGGGAAATACGCTTCTAATTTAAGCTGATATATCTGTAAAGAGTTCCCTCGACTAGGCCGAATGCTTCTCTTAAGCTGATATGACTTTGAAGCGTGCCCTTTTCTTTTTCTCTCTTGAGCTGTATATGTTTGATTCTTCACTGATCTTCTCTTTATATATGCGGGAAAATTTATCGTACAGTGAGACTCATTTATTGTATCCGTTGCATCTTGAATCATTTCTTGGACTTTGTGTCTCGACTTTCCGACTTGTCCTTCTGAAACGTTTTGTCTTTAATGCACTGATGCAAAGTCCATTATTGTCCTTTGACTGGATAATGGCTTTGTACCTTCACGTACAGCTGGATTCCACTTGACAGAGTTTGTCTTCATCCATAACTGAAAGATTCTAACTTATGCTTCGAACTGGTCAGTTGAAATGATCATTGCAGTTGGGCTGGTGAAATCAATTGACTCGTCAGTGGAACTGATTTCACATTCTTCAGTTGGACTGATCAGCTGAATTTCTTCATCAGTGGAACACTCCTTCGACTGGCCAGTCTTCTGAGGTTTTCCTGCTGAATCACCTATCAACTGGACATTCAGCTGGGCTGCTCAATTGACGTAACCAGTTAGACTGATTCATTTTGTGCGATCAGTTGGGTCTTTAGTTTTGCGATGTAAACATCTCGTGAGTGATCCTAGACTGCACACTAAGGTAGATCATTAGTAACACAATTAAAAACTTTTGTTATCATCAAAATCAAGATTGCGAACTTGAAAAGTTCCAACAATCTCCCCCTTTTTGATGATTACAAAACCCGAGCAGTTAGGCGCAATATATTCAGTTCAAGGGTTAGCAAGTTCAAATATCATTAAAGGCTCCCCATTTATAACTGAATTTAATGAAATTAAAATAACCAAAAGCTCCATCTTCAAAACTGAGTTAAAACCTTTTAAAAGAGATGGATAGAATTAAGAAAATACTTTTCAGTTGATGAAAAAGAAAGAATTTTTCTTAACAACCGAGTTTTAAAACTGATTGATAATACTTTTATATTGAGAGAAAGACAAGAAGCTCCCCCTCAGAAACTGAATAAAAAACCCGTATATACTCATTCATTCAGTTATTATAATTATTCAAGCAATGTAGACAAGAGATTTGGAAATATCCATTCAGTCATAATAAAACACAGCTGAACAAATATGATGTTTATTTAAATAAATTTCCTTGTATTTTCATCTGAGTACATACATCAGTTGAACAAGAAAGTTACTACAACGGTAGCATATTTTAAACAACATCAGATATCAGTTGGTTTGTGCGACAGAACTAGATATACCATCAACTAGTTGCTTGACTTCTTGAACGGCTGCATTGGTTGTGAGCTCATTTTTCTAAGAGAAACGAGTTAAACTGCTTGAACTTGACTTCTTAGCAGACTAACTGGTCAATCAGACTCTGACTAGGATCAATCTGGAATGCAGCTGGTGATATAAGCATCAAACATCCCAGCATGGATGAGTTTCGTCTGAAGAACAGCTGACCTGGTAGGCTTGCAACTGAAGACTTGTTCATGGAGCAATTTAGCTGTGCATCTTTGCAGATGATTCTCAGTCCCCTGCAGGCTAATTGAAACCCCTAAGTAAAGCGTCTAAAGAAGTGGCTGCAATATTAGTCGCAGAGCCAATCCTCTCAACTCTTTACCAAAGAGCGACAAATAAATATTTTCAAATAGTTTTGAAAATCGTATGAGATACTTTTAAATAGGTTTTGACACTATTTTAAAGTAAGATTTTAAAACACAGTTTTCTTCAAATGTTCTTCTTAGAACAACCTGTTCTGATACCAATTGAAGGTTCGTTTGCTTAACATCTTTGGGATGCTTCCACAAAATATTCTCCAATGAGCTGCAATAGCTCGTGTTCTAAGAATATTAACACTGATGAATTAAATCGAGTTTGGTTAAAAACCAAGCGTAAGAAACTCGAAGTAATCCTTCGTAAAAAATACTGTTAAATTAGAAAGCATTTTATCTTATGTAAACTGAATAACCGAAAAGGGATAGATTAGTTTTTGCATCATTAGTTCAGTTATGGTGACAACTGAACTAATGGATACTCTAACTGATCCAACCAATTTGAAAACAATAGTTAGACAGCTAAATACACAAGATATGTTTATGGATGTTCGGAGACTTAAATGAACATGAGGATCAGAAGTGGCAGTTCCAGCAAACTGATTTTGCTGAACCATATTGATCAGATCAGGCTTCAACTCGAAATTATTGGCGTTGATGGTCCCTCTTGCAATACCAGAGTAATGATTGTTGATCACTGGTCTGAAGTGGTCTCTGATAGGTATGGCGTCTGGCGGGTTATATCTTGCGTCCTCTCTGTTTTCAGCCATTTTTTGGATTTCTTCCCTTCTCGCTTTTCTTAGTCTTCTCACAGTTCTTTCGATCTCCGGATCAAAGATAAGCAAATTAGGGCTGTGCGATCTTAGCATGCACTGCAAAACAGAAAAAATTATAACGTTACAAATAAATAAATAAAATAATATCTAAATTAAAGTCAACACTACTTAAAAACGATATTAATATGCAATTAAACAGCATACTCCCCAACAACGGCGCCAAAAACTTGTTGCATATTTTCACTACCGCAAGTGTACGCTGTAAAGTTTTAGTACTGGTTAGAGTACAGATATCGATCCCACGAGGAGTAATTATTTAAAACTGTATATTAATTACCATAATTGACATAGTCCAACTTTATTTAGAAAAATCAATGAGATGGTTTATAATCAATTCAGACAAAATAACAAATTATGTAAATCTTATGCATGCAGTCAAGATGCAGTGGGTAAAGCAATCCAGAGATATGATTTCGTCGAGTCTCCCCTATGCTAAATTAAAATTGACTAACATTTAATTAAATCGCATCATGTTTATTAACCAAGAACTCGAAATTTTTCTATTCCCTTTTCAAGTGTTAAATAGAACTGTATTATCTATTATTGATTTTAATATGTCTATTCAAAATCACGTAACACATAATAAATTCAATCAAGGTTCTTTTTATGGATTCGCAAGAGTTATACGTCTTTTGCACGTTATAAACATCTGACGATGTGATTTCCTCTGTCCTAATTTCAATCCCCTCTCTCGAGTGTTAGATCTTAATTATTTGATCAATCGAATTATGTCCAGTAATTCAAAAGTATTAAAGACAAGAAATCTCAAATAAACACGACTGAATTAATACAATGAAAATTTAAAACAGTCTATAACATAGGTTCGACCACGACTACGTCAATCTCTAGAAAATAAAATTTAGTTCATGCTCGAATTTAAATCAATACAGAACCTGTTTGTAATTATTAAGAACGTAAAAGTAAAGAATCGAATTAGGAACGTGTTTAGGAGAGATGAAAGCGTGTCTCCGTGTCCGGATTCAGCGTCTTCTATCTATGTTCTTCGCAGTCCTGTGCTCCGTGCTCTGACCTTTTCTCCTTTACTCGAGTGATATGTCTGCTTCTTGTCATTAATTTCAGAACCCCTTTCAAAGTCCTCGACTGACCTATTTAAGTTTGAACATCGCGCCGCGCGCATTTGCGCGACCAAGACTTGCGCATATGGGCGCCTCTTTCTGTGCTGAACTCCTTCTCCTTACGCGCACATGCGCGCTCTTGCTCCGCGCACATGCGCAGAGTCTTCTGTTTCCTTCGCTCGTGCATATGCGCGAGTCTTTCTGTTCTCGCATCATGTCTCACGCGCATATGCGCGCCATGAGTGGCGCATATGCGCGGGTCTCACTGCCCTCAATGCTTGATTTGCTCACACTTTTTCTCCTAAGCTCCATTTTCATTTTCACGCCCATGTCGTAGCCGTACCTAAATTCCTGCAATCACACCAAAGATAATAAAAACGCATAATTCTGCCCAAGAAAACTAATAATCTATATGAATTATAAGGATAATTTAAGTACACAAAATACACTTATCAAATCCCCCCAAACTTGAATTTTTGCTAGTCCCGAGCAAAATAAAATAAATAAAACATTAATTAGACTAGACTCAACACATCCTAAAGAAAGTAACTGAACTAACAAGAATTGTGGAATAAAAGGATAACCACTAGCCTCAGAGATTACAGTCTCCATCATATTGAATCAAACACATGCCACATTACTCACAGTTCACGTGCGTGTGTATTTTGATCTTCTTGTTTACCCAATCCAAATGCCAAGATAAGTTCATAACTTTTTTTCTCATAAAATTCTGGACTCCTCGACACACATGTAATTAGCAAAATCATTGAGACACACAGTTACCTTCACAAATCAACAGGACTTATAGGGTAACGTTTGGCTAAACAAAATGACAATCCGAGGACAATAATTAACCAAACAAAATCCAATATCATGAGATGCGCACATGTACACAATCAAATTCTATGTCTATCGACGGCACTTTTCAAGTGTCCATAGGCTTAACTTTGACAACTCTTCTCCACTAGTATATTGGGTACGTGTGACTCGGTTAATAGGTCTTTTAAGCTTATAACGTTAGCTATGGCTAATGGCTACAAATGAAGACAGGGAATCAAAAGTGAGAGAAACAAACCAATTTATTTTTCAACACGCTTCTCCTTCTTCCTATTGTTTCACATCCACTTGCTTTGCCACAACATATTCACTATTTTGTCCTCTTTTTCACATCAATATGTCGTACTCTTTTATTCTTCATTCAACTTTTTCCTTCTCCCTTTTCTCAACATTCTTTTTCTATGATATTTTTATACGCGCACAAGGGAGAAGAAGTTTTGTAGTGATACACAGGTTCGTTTTCTCTCAGTTTTCGGTAGGTACTAGTGTATATGCTCAAAGTTGGTAGTTGAAGTAGGGATTTAGAATTGATATGGATGGGGGCTTTTATGTGCCTTGGCACACTCCATTCGATTTTCATTAAGTTCCAAAATGGGACACTAGGGTCTTATACAATGTTATGGGTAGGCTTGAAAGGCTCAACCGTTCCAAAAATTACCTAAATCATCCCTAAGTCACACAATACCCGTGTCTCGCCTCGAAGAGTGACAAACCAAGTTCTATACTACTTTCAATTAACCAATCAACACACACAGATAGATCATGTTTTCGGGTATTCAAATAGAACAAATTACACATCTCATTCATATTTAGGCTCAAAGGGCTAACAATTGACAAATGATTCAAGGAAAAACAGGCCCAACATAATTCAAATACTGCCTAGGATCATTTTTGTGTTAGTGAACACGTATATCAACAACAAGTAATCAACATGCAGGTTTCGGAGTCCATTCATACATCACTAATCACAAATCACAAATCACATGAACACTCTCTTGACATCGGATGTATCAACAATCATAGCCATCGTGAATTAGTGTGTAAACGGTTAAGTAAGATAGCATGCTTTTGGATTCGTAGTCATGGAACAACATGTGTTTCGGGTCAACTCTCATCATTGTTTGGTTAATAACTTAATTCCACAACTCTAAAAAAAACAGTTTAACGACTAAAATGGACATAAAGACTAAATTAAATATTATTATTTTAAATATAAACAGCAAAATTAAATCACCCCCACCCCCAAACTTAAATTATGCATTGTCCTCAATGTATAATCATGAAAGGACGGAACAATCATAGCTCCCACAACGAGCGTCAGTGCTCGCCGTCATCATCATCGTAATCCTCGTCCATGTTCTAGTGGTGGGGGCTGGTGAGGGGCTCCAGGGTACTGTGGTGGCCAAACCGGTGGCTGGGGAAACGTCGGATCCTCTGGACCTATAGATGGAAACCTCTAAGCAAGCACGGCAGTGAAGTCCATCATATATCCCATGAAATGGTCGGTGCGGTGCTGAAGCGAATCCAGTACCTGGCGCTGCTCAACCAGTAACCTCTTTGGTCCTCCATCTCTGTCTCAAGTCTACGAAATCGATCTCCCCTGCGCTGTCTGGCTGCCTCAGGTCGTGGTGGCTGTGGGAGCTGTGGCTGTGGGAGCTCCTCTTCATCTGGATACTCATGGGGAATATAAGAGGCAGCTCCAAAGAAGGCAACAATGAGGGCCTTCGGCTTTAAAACTTGCTCATCAGGTGACCATGCCACGCTAGCCTGTCGGCGTAGCTCGGTAACTATATGAGGGCATGGAAGTGCGACCGTGGCTAACCCTGTGTCAGCTCTTATAATCGATCCATAAATTATTTTCCCCAAGTCAACCGATTTGCCCATCAAAATAGCAAAGACAAGTGCAACTTTGTCTTTGGTCACATCGTGGTAGTGCGAGGATGGGAGAACTCGGGCCAACACGAACGATGTCTACGCACTTGAATTGGGGCCAATATCGGATTTATTTAGAGAAATTGGACCACTCGAGCTCATTTTCCATGCAGTACCTGCCTGACATACGGTCTGAATGACCTCTGAATAATTAACCTCCTCTTCCAGAAATTCTCTGTCCTCGTCTTGGTAGAGGCTAGGCATCTGATAGATCGTGTTTATCATTTGAGAGTCAAACAATACCAATTTACCTCTCACCAATACTTTCGACTTGTCATGGCGTATCCGCATATTAGCATAGAACTCCCGCACAACTGAGATCACAGCATCTAGAGGAGGGTGAGAAAATTAAACACATTGTCTTCGTTCCAGTTCAATCACAATCACACCACGTGGAATCGTTAAATTAAATCCCCTCTCTGAGATGATGGACCGAGTCATCGAGCTCTCTTAAATTTGTTGGGCTTCCTCATTCCAAAATTGGTGTGTATAAAAACTTGCGGAAGAAGAGGCACCCTTCTTTGATTTCTTTTTCGGCACCATATCAATTAGCTATGCTAAAACTCACCACCAACAATAAATTCAACAAGCGAGAAGCACAAATCCCTGATAATCACACCAACGTGCGTAGCAAATATAATCTCACCCACCAACTAATCCGGTTAGCAATATATCGTGCAAACTCAGTCACAAACCACTTTAGAGCAACGAGAGTTAACCAAGTCAAAATAACAAAGGTTCCCCAACTAGATCGAACCCAACTTATAATTACTCTGAATATTTGAATTGAAATCTGGATAAAATCTTATTGGCATAAGAGAGTGAATAGAAATCGGTGTGTGGTTGGAATTCCGGCGGTGGGCAAAGGCGGCGGTTGGTTTTCAGCAGTGCAAGACGACTGCATTTCGGAGAACGAGCGGCTGGTGTGTCTGAGGAATGGGGCAGCTCTTTGAAATTCTGATGAAGGGTTCGCGAATTTTTTTTTATAACAGGTCGCGCGCATATGCGCATATGCGCGAAGGCTACTGTCCAGCATGTTGTCTTTCGCGCATATGCGCGCCCATGAGTAGCGCATATGCGCCGATGTCTCTGCCTGACATTTGGTCTTCCGCGCATATGCGCGTCCTTTGTGGCGCATATGCGCTGCACCTTCTGCCTTTAGAGTTGGGTATCTTGTGTTTTCGCGCATATGCGCCTCCTGAAGTGGTGCAGATGTGCGGCCTCCTCTGCCTATGTCGCGCATGTGCGCGAAAATAAATCGCGCATATACACGATGCACACTGTCCATAAGCTTCTCGAATTTTTTTTAAAATACCTGCGAAAATAAAAAATTCAAATTAATACTTGAATTGAGAAAATTAAAATTAACAACTAAGGAATAAAAATAAAATAATAAAACGGATGCAAAAAAATAAATGTGGGTTGCCTACCCACACAGCGCTTGGTTTATTGTCATCAGCCCGACTGTCACTAATCCTGTTCATGGTGGGTCGTATGATTTCTTGGATGCCCTTATTGTCAGCATTTGATCTTCAACTTCCATGGTCATCTTTCCTCGTTTCACGTCAATGATGGCTCCAACAGCAGCCAAGTAATGGTCGTCCTAGAATGACGTGAACGTCCTGACTATTCTCTATATCGAGTACCACGAATTCTGCTAGAACTTTTAATTTGTCAATCTTAAGTTCAACATCTTCCACAATGCCCAATGGCACCTTCATCGATTTATCTGCCAGCTGCAAGCTGAATTTTGTGAGTTTTATCCTGGTTAGTCCAAGTTTCTCATAGAGAGAACTTGACATTATATTCACACTTGCTCCTGAATTACATATAGATTTCTTCACTAATTGACCCCCTATTTCACATGGTACAATAAATTCCCAAGGGTCTTGCAGATTCTGATGAAGATTTCTTTCCTTCCCTTATTATCTCCTCCAGTAAATGCCACCTCTTCCTGCTCTGCAGACTGAATGTTAGAGTGTAGGTTCTTGAGATTTTCAAGACTTTTTTTCTTTTGAAACTCAGCCTTTAATTTTAAAAATCTATGGGGATATGGAAGTAAAGAAATATCAATGCATTGATCAAAATCATAATGCTTACCTTTCTTACCTCGATTCCCTTTGCTTGGAGCCTCGCTTATCTCCCGGCTGGGTTTATGATCAACCCTTTTCTCTTCTACTTCTATCATTCCAACCTTCTCATGTTGTATGAAAACAACATTCACCTATCTCATACTCGGGTCTGCAGTCTTTGGTACTGCGCTTGACGGTTGAAACGTGAGTTGTTTTGATATCTGCCCAACTTGCGTCTCCAAGATTTTCAAAGAAGCACCAATATTTGCCATGTGGGTTTCTAGGTTATCAAGCCTAGACCCAGTCCTAGCCATTCTCTTGCCAGATTCAGCAACAAAAGTCCCAACTAAATCCTCAAATGATGGCTTCCCTTTCCCATTTGATGTATTGAAACCTGGTGGAGGATTCAATACATTCTTATTATTTGCATATGAAAAATTCTCATGATTTATCAATCCAGGGTGATAAGTATTAGGGGGAGGGTTACCTCGATATCCTCCATAGCCTCCAAAGTTCTTGTTGTTGATGTATTGGACTTCTTCAGGAAAATGTGATTCTTCAACAACAACCGGTGGTCCCTCAGTATTTGATGTACCCACTTTATTCATAGTCGCTATCTGTGTAGTCAATGCTGATACTTGCGCAGTGAGTGATGTGATAGGATCCACAGCATATACTCCAGCAGTCCTTTATACCTTTGACCTCTCAGACGGTCATGGGTAGTTGTTAATAGTCATCTGCTCAAGAAATTCATAGGCCTGAGCAGGAGATTTAGCAAAGATTGTGCCACCTGCCTCTACATCCACTGTTTTACGTGTCTGACCATTCAACCCATTATAGAAAAGCTCGATTTGTACCCAGTCTTCAAAACCATGATTCGGGCACCTCCACAACAAATCCTTGTACCTTTCTCACGCCTCATAAAGCTGCTCAAAGTCAGTTTGCCTGAAATTACTGATCTCAATTTTCAATTGCGCAGACTTTGCTTGTAGTGCCCAAATTCATTACATGTATAACCCATGCTTTTATTTAAATATTAAAGCATTTATTTAATTTAGAAATGAGTCCTAGTAGTGCATGTTTTATTTAAAGTCATTATTCTAAATTAATTATGTTTATGCGATGCAGGTTAAAATGTTCTGAGAGTTTCATGGTTCAGGCGATTATTCGAAGCGGAATCGAGGAAAAGACCGAAGACGATTTTTGGCAATTATAATGTGTTATTTTATTTTAAGTTGAGGTTGGGGTATTTTAACTAAATTATTAAGTTAGTATTTTAAAGCCTAATTTATTTATTTAGTGATTTTTAGGAGATTTTTATTTAGAGGTTAGTAGGGATAGTATTTTAATTAATTTGTTAATTGAGGTAACATTTTAATTAGGATCTTGATTGGCATGGTTAGTGATGTAATTAAGCAAAAATTATTCCCCTAATTAACTAAACTCACGCACACCCACACACTAAGACACACACTTACATGCCTATTCACACACACACACACACTTCATTCCATTGTTTTCTTAGAGAAAATGTGGGGACCCGGGCTCTAATTCTTTTTCTTGGGATTAAATGGATCATTATTCTAAATATGGGTCAATTTTTCGCTTTTACATTTAATCAAATGTAATTAAACAAGCATCAATCTTTATTTAATTTACATCATACAAACATAATATACATGTCTTATTCCGTATGTCCTTAACTAACCAGTATTAAAAGACAGTACATAATAAAAGACAACTACTGGTCCATCTGCTACGCCCGTGATCTCCACGCTAACACGATCATCTCTGTCTCGACCCAGATCCTGCCCCACCTGTTGTTATGCACACATACAGACATAACAACAGCCGGAAAATCGGTGAGAACAAATCTCAGTATAAACATGTAAACATGCATATAAACAATCTAAACATGAAACATGCTGATATGAATGTCATTCATATAAAATTATGCAATGCGAATCTAATCATGTCTAGACTCGACTCGACTATAACTCTAGGGATCCCGTTGTGAATAAGACGTCACTGGCTGTCACCTACCCTACCAATCGAGGTGCTGTACGTCTTATTCCTAGACTTCGGCTTGATCTGTATCCACGTCTACAAAGGGGCGGTGATCTTCCCCTAAGCTGAGATATCGCCGAACATCTAGAAGTCTGCCTGATCTCCAGACTGTCCTATCTTAATGCATGAATACAAAATCTGTAAACAAGCATAATCATTCTAATGCAATGCCACATGATCTGTAAACAAAGCATAGCAAGATTTGTATACAAGTTCTATATACAAATCTATACACAATCATAATCATATCAAGATATAATCAATAAACAAGTATGTGATTTTGGTTGGGAAACTCAAATGTGATCTCATTTGAGTCGCAAGTCCCCAAACAAAACATGTACTATACCTTTCGTCGCACAGTCGCTGTCACGGTTGACAATACGAATCTGAAATGAAAATGTGGATATACAATCTATCAATCTCTAACTCAACCAAGACACTTATACAATCTATACTTGATCTTGATACAATTTGACGGCATAACGACATATATTCTTAATACCGGTCAATCCCATCTCAACAAATATCAACATATACCATCCTCAACTCACAATCGAATCATATGCACAACACCATACTTAAAATCGATACATTTTATTCCTAAACATGCTGAAATTCATAAGAAATGCATGTGATATCTGTTCTTCGATCTGTTTACAAATATATCATGCTCAATATGTCAAAAACATAATATAACTATCATATTCCAATTTCTCTAACATCTAAATCGTGAAACTTGCTAGAATTAAGCAATACTTACATCACTTTGTAGCTTTCAAAGCAAGGAACACAATTCTTAACTCGGATTATGATTTGGATGGCTAAATCGTGAAATATCTAAATTCAAGAGCAAGAACTCTCCTTCTTCCTTAAGTTTCCCTTCCTCTCTCTCTCTCGGCTGTATCATCTGAACAAGGAGGAAATGAAGCCAGCTCTATATATACTTTGCATGATTTATAACACATGGCTTATTCTTCAAAGGCCACGCATGACCGCGGGTGCGGTGACTTAAGGAGCGCGGGTGCGCCATGCTCTCGGCCACCCTATTATTTTCCATAATGCATTGACCGCGGGTGCGGTCATGTAACTACCGCGGGTGCGGTCTCAGCACCGCGGGTGCGGTATAGTTAGGACCGCGGGTGCGGTCTTGCAAACTCAAATTTGGGCACCCTACTGTCCATGCACCGCGGGTGCGGTCTAAATCTACCGCGGGTGCGGTGTTGCACATTCCAAATTTCATATTTTATCACATCGTTTCGCCCCGTCTGTTCTTATAGTTCATAAACGATTATCTACAAGACTCTCGGGCATTACATTTCTCAATTTCTGTCTATTCATATTCGATCTAGGGCATTACATTTCTCAATTTCTGTCTATTCATATTCGATCTAGGGCATTACAGAAAATATTAGGGTTCTTAAAATACAGCAGCCGCCCCATCCCCTCATAATTTCCAGCAATATTTTCGTGTGTTTCTTCAAGATTTTTAGCGCCACGTTCGTCCCGGATCAAACCTCACTCCGTCTCCGCTTCGGTATCGCCGTATCGTGAGTTTTTCACATCAAAGGCACGTATAATCTTTCTTTTGCTGCATCGATCATGTCATATTACGTGTTGCGTTGTTTTTATGCGTAAAAATATATGTGCATGGAGAAGTTTGAGCGGTAAATGCATCGAATGCGTTTTGAAATATTTTTAGATCTGAAATTTCGTAACTTGCTGTTCTGCTGAAAACTGCGACTTTTCGGTCGGGATTTTGAGAAAACTTTCAACGCAAAAAATGTGGACTTTTGACACCTTCGATTTGATATAACATTCGAGTTATTTGGACAAAAATTGAGTGAGTTATGGCGTTTTTCGTGGGACTGCTCAAACTTTGTTTTTCAGAAAATTATGGGTTGATGCGTTTTTGAGATTTTATTGTTGCAGACTTCGTTGGGATCGATGGGTGATCGTTGCTGCTTCTAGGTATGAATAGTATGATGTTGGGTTGTTATTTGTTATGTCATTTGGTGTCGATAGGCACTCGTATGCATTAGAACTCGTAGGAAGCGAGTTGGTGTCAATTGCCACGTTTTTTGAATGGTATGTGTCGTAGGGTGGACTTCGTTGCCTTGGGTGTTGTATGAAGTCAGTTCGATGTTATGGTATGTAGGATGGGTCTCGGGGTGTCGGTTTATGGTCCTTACAATCGAATCTAGAATGATAAGCATCGTGTGTATTGGAATTTCGTGAGTTTGCACTTCTCGAGCCTACACGGACCCCCACACGGACCAGGGCACGGGGTCCGTGTCTTTGTTTCCTTCGCGGTGCCGAATTCCAGAGACTAGACGGACCCTTAGACGGATCCTAGCACGGGGTTCGTGTCTTCACTTATTTTCGGTGTCTTTTTACAGAGTCTAGACGGACACTTGGACGGACCCTGACACGGGGTACGTGTCCTCACTTTTTCTTCGAGTATACACATGCAGTACCTACACGAACCCGGACCCGAAGGGGTGCACGGGGTCCGTGTACTCCAGTCTTTGGGAATTATCTTAGGGATCAGTTGAGATTTCATGTCATGGTTTAGTGCATTATTTAACAAGGTCGAGTCACGGGACTTAGAACGTCCTAAGGAAAAGATTTAACTTGGATGTAAGCCAAAATACCTACGTTTAAGTTATGCAAGTTAAGCTGTTAAATTCATGTTAGTATGTGCAGCAGCAACGGCCCCGATCGAAGTCCAACGAATCTCTCAATGCCAAGTAAGTATGTTCGACGTGCAAAAGAAAATATTTTAAGTTTTGAGGTATGTTAAATGTCTTGTGACCAAATTACGTTTAGGATTGGAAAGCGTTAAATTATGAACGGGGACCAATCCGCCTGTTAAATTATGAACAGGTTTAGATTGTGATTGGAAAGCGTTAAATTGTAGAACGTGGACCAATCAGCCCGTTAAATTATGAACGGAGATATCATGTATGTGGCAGTGGATACGTCCCTGTCATCCCAGTACTGTGGTTTAGTCTGATCAGGCGAATTATGTTATGGGTCACTTTCTTTGAAACATCCTCTACGCAAAATGATGAAGCTATGTACGTTTAAGTATGTTCAAGTATGCAAGCATGTTTAAGAAAAGTTTATGTGATGGCACGCCTAAGTATGGATGTACGTATGTTCAGTTTTATTATTCAAGTTCAAGTTTTTCAGTATGTATGCCCTATTTTAAAGTTGCATGTGATTTTATTATGTACTACTCGTTACTTCCAGTTTATACGTGTTGAGTCTTTAGACTCACTAGACTTGATCGATGCAGGTGAGGATCATCATGATGAGACGAGGGGTGGGGACCAAGGAGCAGACTTGGACTGAGCAGAAGGCTAGACCCGAGGATCGCCCACGTTATCTTAAGATTTTAAGCAGGAAAATATTAATACTCTGATTTTATGTTTTGATACGAGATGGTTTGAGCAAGCTTTTCTTTCAGCAAAATTTTTACTGGTGATGGATGATTTCAAAGATATAAATTTTATGAACGATGAGTTGACGACCGTAGGGATGTTTATATTAAAGAAAATTTTTAATTTTTTCGCAAATTTTAAGTAGTAAAAGTACGGTACGTTACAGTTGGTATCAGAGCCGTGTTCTTATAAAGGGTTACGCCTACTTCCAGTCGCAAGAATCTCACGAAGTCACACCTCAAGTCTGTAAGTTTAAAGTTTTAAATTCATGTTATGTAGTAAGCACTACATTTGATGTCAGCATGTCTATGTTTTAAGTTCGAGTTACGTGCATCTTATGATATTGGTAGTATGCTCATGCATGTGGGTTTATGTGTTGTGTAAATTATTGGAACAGTATGCCTCCTAGACGTGTGATTGACCGTGAAGCAAGGGATGAGGATAGAGAAGCTCGTGAGGAGGGGAGAGACGCTCCTCCACCTCCACCTCCAGACATGCAGGCACAGATGCTGGCAGGTATGAAGCAGTTCTTCACGCAGTTTGCGGAGAACCAGGCTGCAGCGAATGCAGGGGCAAGGCCTAGACATAAGCGGTGTATGAGAGGTTTCAGAGGATGAATCCTAAGGAGTTTTCTGGATCTACTGACCCGATGGTGGCAGATGGATGGATTAATTCCATCGAGGTAATCTTCGACTTCAGGGAACTGGCTGATGCAGACAGGGTCAGATGTGCCACGTTCCTTCTGTCAGGGGATGCCAGGCGTTGGTGGGACAGTGTGTCTGTGGCAATTAATTTGCCGACGTTGTCTTGGACTGGATTCAAGGAAGTGTTCCTCGCCAAGTACTGCACTGAGGAATTACGCTCCCGCCTGACCAGAGAGTTTATGACACTAAGGCAGGGGGACAGCAGCGTGGCAGACTTCGTCCGGAAGTTTGAAAGGGGGTGTTACTTCGTACCCCTCATTACAAATGATGTTCAGGCAAAGCTGAGACATTTCATGGATGGATTGCGGCCAATCTTGCGCCGTGATGTGATGGTAGCTGGCCCTACTTCTTATGCAGTCGCCGTATCTAGGGCTTTCGCAGCAGAACAAGACCAGCGGGATATAGAGGCGGACAGGCAGGGCAAGAGACCCTACCAGGCACCACCGCACCAACCGCCGCAGCATCAGCATCAGCGACCCCAGCACAAGAGTCCTTACCAGGGGCCACCAAGGAAGAAACCTTATTAGGGACCGCCGAAGGGCAAGGGTCCAATTCAGCAGCAAAAGGCACCTCAGAAGCCCGTTGTTTTCCCAGTGTGTCCCAAGTGAAACCGCCAGCATCCAGGGCAATGCTTATATGGATCAGGCAAGTGCTTCAAATATGGAGCCAGTGACCACATGCTGAAGGAGTGCCCGCAGTGGAAGCAACCAACTCAAGGGAGAGTTTTCTCCATGCATGCTCAGGAGGCGAACCCAGACACTACACTACTGACCGGTAACCTTTTCTACCTAAGCTCAGTATCGTTTTGCCTTGCATGTGGAATCTTTATTTGGGATTATTAAGGTGTTAGTATTATTTTATTTGGGCGACGTGGGATAGTAATTTTTCTGCTATGATTGAGGTTAATGTTAGTAATTTGGGATGTAAGTTTGTGTTGTGCTAACGTCTCTCAGGGAATATCTTCATTAAGAGATTAGCCACAACGACACTGATAGATTTAGGAGCCACTCACTCCTTTATCTCAGAGACTTTCGCTAATCATTTGGACATCAAGTCCGTTGCCCTAGATATAAATTTTTCGGTGACAGTCCCATCCGGGGAATAACTGTTAGCGAATAGCGTGATCAGAGACATTGATCTGGAATTGCAGGGCCATCTAGTATATGCGGATTTGATTCTACTGCTGATGCCGGAGTTCGACATTATTTTAGGAATGGACTGGCTGACGAGGAACATAGTTCTGATTGACTTTCAGAAGAGGTCGGTATTGGTTAGACCACCGAGCATGGAGCAATTTCTTTTCGAATTATCCAGATGGAGAAGTTTCCCTCGCATGATCTCTTGCATGCAGGCTAGGAGACTTATTTCTAAGGGGTGTCAGGCCTTCTTAGCCAGCACTATTTCTGCACCTTACATACCCATTCCATCTTTATCCGACGTGCCAGTAGTCAGTGAATTCCCAGACGTCTTCCCAGACGATGTTTCAGGTCTTCCACCAGAGAGAGAGGTGGAGTTTGATATTGATCTTATGCCAGGCACAGTGCCAATCTCTAAGGCGCCGTACCGTTTAGCTCCAGCTGAGATGTTAGAGCTCAAGAAGCAGATTCAGGAGCTTCTCGACAAGGAATTCATCCGCCCTAGTTTCTCACTGTGGGGCGCGCCAGTACTCTTTGTGAAAAAGAAGGATGGAAGCATGAGACTTTGCATCGATTACCGAGAATTGAACAAGGTAACGATAAAGACAAAGTACCCACTTCCTAGAATCGAAGACTTGTTTGATCAGTTACAGGGAGCTACAGTGTTCTCCAAGAAAGATCTTCGATCAGGGTACCACCAGCTGAAAGTGAAGGATGTAGATGTGCACAAGACAGCCTTTAGGACCAGGTATGGCCATTACAAGTTCTTAGTAATGCCATTTGGGTTGACGAATGCTCCAGCAATTTTCAAGGACCTCATGAACCGAGTATTTCAGCCCTTCCTTGACCAGTTCGTATAGTATTCATTGACGATATTCTCATATACTTGAAGAGCCATGAGGAGCACAGCCAACATTTGAGGACAGTGTTGCATGTTTTGCAAAGTCGCAAGTTGTTTGCGAAGTTCAGTAAGTGCGAGTTTTGGTAGCAGAAAGTAGCGTTTTTAGGACATGTAGTGTCTAGCAGTGGTATTGAAGTGGATCCAGCAAAGGTAGCAGCCGTTAAAGAATGGGTTGAGCCAAAGAATGCATCAGAGATCCGCAGTTTTCTGGGTTTAGCCGGTTACTACCGTAAGTTCATTCAGGGATTTTCATCCATAGCAGTGCCACTCACTTCACTCACCAAGAAAAATGCTTAGTTCACGTGGAGTGAAGAATGCCAGAAGAGCTTCGATACTCTGAAGCAAGCTCTTATTTCAGCGCCAGTGCTAGCCATGCCGTCAGGGCAAGGTGATGTTGTGCTGTACACCGATGCATCTAAGCTCGGTTTAGGCGCAGTCTTGATGCAACAGATTCGGATGATAGCTTATGCTTCCAGACAGTTAAAAGTGCATGAGAAGAATTATCTGACGCGTGATTTAGAATTAGCCGCAGTCCTCTTTGCGTTGAAGATTTGGAGACACTACTTGTATGGCAAGAAGTGTCAGATTTTCACTGACCACAAAAGTCTGAAATATTTCTTCACGCAGAAGGAACTGAACATGAGGCAGAGACGGTGGCTAGAGCTAGTGAAAAACTATGATTGCGAAATTAGCTACCACCCGAGAAATGCTAATGTTGTCGCAGATGCCCTGAGCAGAAAAGTGACAGTTGTAGCACAGTTGTCAACGCAGAAACCTCTTCAATCCGAGATTCAGAGGTTTGATTTAGAGGTTTATCGTAAGGACAGAGCTCCTAGACTGTCTAATATGACAGTCAAGTCCGATTTACTAGACCGTATCCGGACAATTCAGTCTTCAGATGAGCAATTACTGAAATGGAGACTGAAAGATGAAGCCAGGGCAGTGTTCTTTACACAGTGTCAGATGGTATCATGAGATACAGAGGTAGAATGTGGGTGCTTAGTGTTGATTCGATCAGAGAGGATATTTTAGCAGAGGCACACGCATCTCCGTATTCTATTCACCCAGGAGGTACCAAGATGTATAAGGACCTACAGATCCTGTATTGGTGGCCAGGGATGAAGAGAGACATCCGCAGATTTGTGCCTGAATGCCTCACTTGTCAGCAAGTGAAGGCAGAGTATCAGAGGCCATCAGGATTGGTTAAGCCACTCCCCATTCCAGAGTGGAAATGGGTGAACATCACGATGGACTTCGTCGTTGGATTGCCTAGATCAGTCAGAGGCTTTAATGCCATTTGGGTTATTGTGGATCGACTCACGAAGTCAGTGGACTTTTTGCCAATGAAGACGACTTTCTCCACAACGCAGTATGCGGAGCTTTATATCAGGGAGATAGTCCGTTTACATGGGTTCCCAGTTTCGATTGTGTCCGACAGGGACCCGAGGTTTACGTCGTCCTTTTGGAAGAGCTTGCATGCAGCCATGGGGACAAAGTTGCTATTCAGTACAGCTTTTCACCCGCAAACAGATGGCCAGTCTGAGGGAGTGATTCAGATTTTGGAGGATTTGCTAAGAATCTGTATGATCGATTTCCAGGGGACTTGGGAATCTAAACTACCTCTAGTGGAGTTTACCTACAACAACAGCTTCCAATCATCGATAGGTATGGCTCCCTACGAGGCGTTTTATGGAAGGAAGTGCAGACCACCAGTTCATTGGGATGAAGTTGGTGAAAGAGCAGAACTTGGCCCGAGATAGTTCAGCAGACTGCAGATATGGTGGACAAGATCCGAGACAGAATGAAGACTGCCCAGAGTCGCCAAAAGAGCTATGCCGATAAGAGGAGAAGAGATCTCGAGTTCGCCGTAGGTGATCACGTTTTCATAAATATAGCACCCATGAAGGGTGTTATGAGATTCGGGAAAAAGAGGCAAACTGAGTCCGAGGTTTATTGGACCGTTCGAAATTTTCGACAGAGTTGGGACAATAGCTTATCTTGTTGCCCTCCCGCAGAATCTGGCCGGGGTACACAATGTGTTCCATGTCTCGATGATGAGGAAGTACCTAGAAAATCCTTCGCACGTATTGAGCTATGAACCGTTACAGTTGGCTCCAGACCTGTCTTATGAGGAGAGGCCCGTCCAAATCCTGGACAGACAGGAGAGGAGACTTCGGAACAAAGTGACGAAGTTGGTTAAAGTCCGATGGATAAAGCAATCAGTGGAGGAAGCCACTTGGAAAGCAGAAGCAGATATGAGGATTCGCTACCCGGAGTTATTCGGTAAGACTTAATTTCGAGGATGAAATTTTTATAAGTGGGGGAGGAATTGTAGTGCCCAAATTCAGTACACATATAACCCATGCATTTATTAAATTATTAAAGCATTTATTTAATTTTGAAACGAGTCCTAGTAGTGCATGTTTTATTTAAAGGAATTATTCTAAATTAATTATATTTATTTGATTCACGTTAAAATGTTCTGCGAGTTTCATGGTTCAGGCGATTATTCGAAGCGGAATCGAGGAAAAGACCGGAGACGATTTTTGGCAATTTTAATGTGTTATTTTATTTTTAAGTTGAGGTTGGGGTATTTTAATTAAATTATTAAGTTTTTAGTATTTTAAAGCCTAATTTATTTATTTAGTGATTTAAGAGTTTGAAACTTTTAAAGTTAGCATTTGGTGTGTGTTATTTTGATGAGGAGATTTTTATTTAGAGGTGAGTAGGGATAGTATTTTAATTAATTTGTTAATTGAGGTAACATTTTAATTAGTATCTTGATTGGCATGGTTAATGATGTAATTAAGCAAAATCATATTGAATCAAACATATGCCACATTACTCACAGTTCATGTGCGTGTGTGTTTTTCTATTCTTGTTTACCCAATCCAAATGCCAAGATAAGTTCATAATTTTTTATCTCATAAAATTCTGGACTCCTCGACACATATGTAATTAGCAAAATCATTGAGACACACATTTACCTTCACAAATCAACAGGACTTATAGGGTAACGTTTGGCTAAACATAATGACAATCTGAGGACAATAATTAACCAAACAAAGTCCAATATCATGAGATGTGCACATGTACACAATCAAATTCTATGTCTATCGACGACACTTTTCAAGTGTCCATAGGCTTAACTTTGACAACTCTTCTCCACTAGTATATTGGGTACGTGTGACTTGGTTAATAGGTCTTTTAAGCTTATAACGTTAGGCTATGGCTAATGGCTACAAATGAAGACAGATAATCAAAAGTGAGAGAAACAAACCAATTTATTTTTCAACACGCTTCTCCTTCTTCCTATTGTTTCACATCCACTTGCTTTGCCACAACATATTCACTATTTTGTCCTCTTTTTCACATCAATACGCCATACTCCTTTATTCTTTATTCAACTTTTTCCTTCTCCTTTTTCTCAACATTCTTTTTCTATGATATTCCTATACGCGCTCAAGGGAGAAGAAGTTTTGTAGTGATACACAAGTTCGTTTTCTCTCAGTTTTCGGTAGGTACTAGTGTATATGCTCAAAAGTTGGTAGTTGAAGTAGGGATTTAGAATTGATACAGATTGGGGCTTTTGTGTGCCTTGGCACACTCCATTCGATTTTCATTAAGTTCAAAAATGGGACACTAGGGTCTTATACAATGTTATGGGTAGGCTTGAAAGGCTCAACCGTTCCAAAAATTGCTTAATCATCCCTAAGTCACACAATACCCATATCTCGCCTCGAAGAGTGCCAAACCAAGTTCTATACTACTTTCAATTTACCAATCAACACACACAGATAGATCATGTTTTCGGGTATTCAAATAGAACAAATTACACATCTCATTCTTATTTAAGCTCAAAGGGCTAACAATTGACAAATGATTCAAGGAAAAACAGGCCCAACATAATTCAAAGACTGCCTGGATCATTTTTGTGTTAGTGAACACATATCTCAACAACAAGTAATCAACATGCAGGTTTTGGAGTCCATTCACACATCACAAATCACAAATCACATGAACACTCTCATGACATCGGATGTATCAACAATCATAGCCATCGTGAATTAGTGTGTAAACGGTTAAGTAAAGATAGCATGCTTTTGGATTCGTAGTCATGGAAAAACCTATGTTTCGGGTCAACTCTCATCATTGTTTGGTTAATAACTTAATTCCACAACTCTAAAAAAAACAGTTTAACGACTAAAAATGGACATAAAGACTAAATTAAATATTATTATTATTATTATTTTAGATATAAACAGCAAAATTAAATCACCCACCCAAACTTAAATTATGCATTGTCCTCAATGTATAATCATGAAATAACGGAACAATCATACCTCCCACAACGAGCGTCAGTGCTCGCCGTCATCATCATCGTCATCCTCATCCATGTTCTGGTATGGGGGCTGGTGAGGGGCTCCATGGTACTGTGGTGGCCAAACCGGTGGCTGGGGAAACGTCGGATCCTCTGGACCTATAGATGGAAACCTCTAAGCAAGCACGCCAGTGAAGTCCATCATATATCCCATGAAATGGTCGGTGCGGTGCTGAAGCGAATCCAGCACCTGGCGCTGCTCAACCAGTAACCTCCTTTGGTCCTCCATCTCTGTCTCAAGTCTATTAAATCGATCTCCCCTGCGCTGCCTGGCTGCCTCAGGTCTTGGTGGCTGTGGGACCTGTGGATGTGGGAGCTCCTCTTCATCTGGATACTCGTGGGGAATATAAGAAGCAGCTCCAAAGAAGGCAACAATGAGGGCCTTCGGCTTTAAAACTTGCTCATCAGGTGACCATGCCACGCTATCCTGTCGGCGTAGCTCGGTAACTATATGAGGGCATGGAAGTGCGACCGTGGCTAACCCTGTGTCGGCTCTCATAATCGATCCATAAATTATTTTCCCCAAGTCAACCGATTTGCCCATCAAAATAGCAAAGACAAGTGCAACTTTTTCTTTGGTCACATCGTGGTAGTGCGAGGATGGGAGAACCCGGGCCAACACGAACGATGTCTACGCACTTGCATTGGGGCCAATATCGGATTTATTTAGAGAAATTGGACCACTCGATCTCATTTTCCATGCAGTACCTGCCTGACATACGGTCCGAATGACCTCTGAATTATTAACCTCCTCTTCCAGAAATTCTCTGTACTCGTCTTGGTAGAGGCTAGGCATCTGATAGATCGTGTTTATCGTTTGAGAGTCAAACAATACCAATTTACCTCACACCAATACTTTCGACTCGTCATGGCGTATCCGCATATTAGCATAGAACTCCCGCACAACTGAGATCACAGCATCTAGAGGAGGGTGAGCAAATTCAACACATTGTCTTCGTTCCAGTTCATTCACAATCACACCACGTCGAATCGTTAAATTAAATCCCCTCTCCGTGATGATGGACCGAGTCATCGAGCTCTCTTAAATTTGTTGGGCTTTCTCATTCCAAAATTGGTGCGTATAAAAACTTGCGGAAGAAGAGGCACCCTTCTTTGATTTCTTTTTCGGCACCATATCAATTAGCTATGCAAAACTCACAACCAACAATAAATTCAACAAGAGAGAAACACAAATCCCTGATAATCACACCAACGTGCGTAGCAAATATAATCTCACCCACCAACTAATCCGGTTAGCAATATATCGTGCAAACTCAGTCACAAACCACTTTAGAGCAACGAGAATTAACCAAGTCAAAATAACAAAGGTTCCCCAACTAGATCGAACCCAACTTATAATTACTCTGAATATTTGAACAAAAATCTGGATAAAATCTTATTGGCATGAGAGAGTGACTAGAAATCGGAGTATGGTTGGAATTTAGGCAGTGGTCAAAGGCGGCGGTCGGTTTTCGAGAGTTCGAGACGGCTGCGTTGCGGAGAAGGAGCGGCTGGTGTATCTGAGGAATGGGGCGGCTCTTTGAAATTCTGATGAAGGGTTCGCGAATTTTTTTTATAACAGGTCGCGCGCATATGTGCATCTTAAGCCCACGCATATGCACGAAGGCTACTGTCCCGCATGTGGTATTTCGCGCATATGCGCGCCCATGAGTAGCGCATATGCGCCGATGTCTCTGCCTGAAATTTGGTCTTTCGCGCATATGTGCGCCCTGCGCCACACCTTCTGCCTTCAGAGTTGGGTATCTTGTGTTTTCGCGCATATGCACGTCCTGAAGCGGTGCAGATGCGCGGCCTCCTCTGCCTGTGTCGCGCATGTTGCCTCCCACACAGCACTTGGTTAATTGTCATCAGCCCGACTGTCACTAATCTTGTTCATGGTGGGTCGTATGATTTTTTGGATGCCCTTATTGCCAGCATTTGATCTTCAACTTCCATGGTCATCTTTCCTCGTTTCACGTCAATGATGACTCCAACAGCAGCCAATAATGGTCATCCTAGAATGACGTGAACGTCCTGACCATTCTCCATATCGAGTACCACGAATTCTGCTAGAACTTTTAATTTGTCAATCTTAAGTTCAACGTCTTCCACAATGCCCAATGGCACCTTCACCGATTTATCTGCAAGCTGCAAGCTGAATTCTGTGGGTTTTATCATGGTTAGTCCAAGTTTCTCATAGAGAGAACTTGACATTATATTCACGCTTGCTCCTGAATTACATATAGCTTTTTCCACTAATTGACCCCCTATTTCACATGGTACAATAAATTCCCAAGGGTCTTGCAGATTCTGATGAAGATTTCCTTGCCTTCCCTTATTATCTCCTCCAGTAAATGCCACCTCTTACTGCTCTGCAGACTGAATGTTAGAGTGTAGGTTCTTGAGATTTTCAAGACTTTTTTTCTTTTGAAACTCAGCCTTTAATTTTAAAAATCTATGGGGATATGGAAGTTAAGAAATATCAATGTATTGATCAAAATCATAATGCTTACCTTTCTTACCTCGATTCCCTTTGCTTGGAGCCCGCTTATCTTCTCGGCTGGGTTTATGATCAACCCTTTTTCTCTTTTACTTTTATCATTCCAACCTTCTCATGTTGTATGAAAACAACATTCACCTCTCTCATACTCGGGTCTGCAGTCTTTGGTATTGCGCTTGACGGTTGAAACGTGAGTTGTTTTGATATCTGCCCAACTTGCATCTCCAAGATTTTCAAAGAAGCACCAATATTTGCCATGTGGTTTTCTATGTTATCAATCCTAGACTCAGTCCTAGCCATTCTCTTGCCAGATTTAGCAACAAAATTCCCAACTAAATCCTCAAATGATGGCTTCCCTTCCTCATTTGATGTATTGAAACCTGGTGGAGGATTCAATACATTCTTATTATTTGCATATGAAAAATTCTCATGATTTCTCAATCCAGGGTGGTAAGTAATAGGGGGAGGGTTACCTCGATATCCTCCATAGCCTCCAAAGTTCTTATTGTTGATGTATTGGACTTCTTCAAGAAAATGTGATTCTTCAACAACAACCAGTGGTCCCTCAGTGTTTGATGTACCTGCTTTATTCATAGTCACTATCTGTGTAGTCAATGCTGATACTTGTGCAATGAGTGATGTGATAGGATCCACAGCATATACTCCAGCAGTCCTCTATACTCCTGACCTCTCAGACGGCCATTGGTAGTTGTTAATAGTCATCTGCTCAAGCAAGTCATAGGCCTGAGCAGGAGATTTAGCAAAGATTGTGGCACTTACCGCTGCATCCACTGTTGTACGTGTCTGACCATTGAACCCATTATAGAAAAGCTAGATTTATACCCAGTCTTCAAAACCATGATTCGGGCACCTCCGCGACAAATCCTTGTACCTTTCCCACGCCTCATAAAGCTGCTCAAAGTCAGTTTGCCTGAAATTACTGATCTCAATCTTCAATTGCACAGACTTTGCTGGGGAAAAATATTTAGAAAGAAATTTCGTCGCCTGCTCCTGCCATGTAGTGATAATTCCCAAGGGAAGTGATTGGAGCCATCCTCTCGCCTGGTCCCTGAGAGAAAATGGAAACAAGCGCAATCTAATAATATCATCATAAACATTATTAATTTTTACTGTATCTGTGATCTCTAGGAATGTTCTTAAATGAACATGAGGATCAGAAGTGGCAGTTCCAGCAAACTGATTTTGCTGAACCATATTGATCAGAGCAGGATTCAACTCGAAATTATTGGCGTTGATGGTCCCTCTTGCAATACCAGAGTAATGATTGTTGATCATTGGTCTGAAGTGGTCTCTGATAGGTATGGCGTATGGAGGGTTATATCTCGTGTCCTCTCTGTTTTCAGCCATTGTTTGGATTTCTTCCCTTCTCGCTTTTCTTAGTCTTATTTGAATTACGTTCATTAGTTGTGACTTCGTATCATCGTATCAGTCGATGGATCCATCTACATATAACAGCGGTTCCCGGCAGCGGGGACATCAGGGACGGTATTACCCATCCACTGAGCCTTGGCCTTACATGTCATCGTATTATCGTATCATCATATTAGTCACACCCAACTCCCTACCTCAAAAAACATGTCATCGTATTCATCACTTATAAAAATCACGCATATACATGAAGTTTTCTTAAATCAAGCATGCAATGTATTTTTCATATTCCATAAAAAGTCATGTTCGTCATAACATAAACATTTAAATCATTTCAAACTGTGTCAAGGTGCTGCAAGGACTATAACTCGACCTGGGTGCAAAATGGTCATTTTTGTGAGAACCCGGAAATTTCGACCAAAGCAAATCAAGTAAGTAATATGAAAATTACTTAAAATAAGTTCAGCAATTCTCGTTTCAACTAAACAACTTGAATAATAACTTAAATTTTATCAAATGTAACTCGAAAAGGTAGATTCTAAGCACGAGGAATAGTTCATCGGCATGCTAAGCTGCAACTAACCGCATTCATCGAAGAGTTTTCACGGGAGGAGTAAAACCCTAGCTCAAGGACACAAACTTCCAGTTCGAAGAAGCTCAACCAAGCTTGTCCTAACAAGACCATAAAGGGAGCTAAAAGTTGAGCTAAGGAATTGGAGAAATTAAATATACAAGAAATGACCTTTGCGTTAACCCATGAAGGAGCTGCGGGAGGAGCTAAAGGCTAGGACAACTTTATTATGCAGGAATGTGACTCTTGATGCTTGATATGGAGCTTGGCCATAATTAAGGTTGCTTGGAGGCCAAGAAGTCGACCAAAGTGGCTAGGTGAAGAGACAAAAGTTGGCCTATAAATACTACATCAAATGGATGGAAAAATGCTATCAAAAAGGTACTAAAATTTCGGCTCTTCCCTCCCCCCTCACACTCCTAAAATTCGGCGAAGCAAGGAAAAGCAAGAGAAGGAGATTTTTTGCAGTCCGGAGTTTCTAACCAGTGTCGGAGTGCTGTCCGATCGAAGGCAGTATTTATTGGAGTTACGCCGAGGTGCTGCCGAAATTTTGGAAGAAAGATTCGTATAAGAAATTGTAAGTGGGCTTTTGTTATGTACTTCATTTGTATTTTTAAACCTTGATATAAATAAAATGACATACATGTATGTGTGTCTTGAATTTCGAAAATGTCAGTTTATATGGTTTGAAATTTCGATCGATTATATGTTTCTTCCATGCTTCGAATTTCTTTGAACCGCTGTGTCTGTTGAAAACTCTGAAATCTGAAACTTCCGATAAGTTCTGTCTAATAAGTTCTGTCTGTTAATCCTGAAATCTTTGTTACACTGTTACTATTCAATTTGAAATGGGACGAGAATTGTGATTCTGTCTGGCCCCCAATGGTGGGTATAAAACCATTTCTGGCCCCCAATGGTGGGTATAAAACCATTTCTGTTTGGCCCCCAATGGTGGGTATAAAACCATTTCTGTTTGGCCACCAATGGTGGGTATAAAACCATTTCTGGCCTCACCCCTTAGAGGAGTAACATAATGGGGACAATTTGACCATGGAAATGAGATGAGTGACAGTGTTCTGTTAGTTCTGATATGATCTGTTTCTGAACTGTTCTGAGAAGTCTGTTTCGTTCTGAAATATCGGTCTCATGTTCGTTTCTGTTATGATAAGTTAAGTAGTAAGATTTGAAAGATTGTTAAAGAATTGTTTTCAAGACTTATGTTCTATATGTATCTTTGGAAATCGATCGATCCCCCTACTTGCTGAGTGTTTCTCAAAACACTCACCCTTTTACAATTTCAGATAAAAATGAAGAAC